>NW_020837968.1:12074877-12237242 GCF_003676395.1 Aethalodelphis obliquidens | reverse complement strand
TTTTTTTTTTTTTTTTTTTGCGGTACGTGGGCCACTTACTGTTGTGGCCTCTCCCGTTGCGGAGCACAGGCTCCGGACGCACAGGCTCAGCGGCCACGGCTCACAGGCCCAGCTGCTCCGCGGCATGTGGGATCTTCCTGGACCTGGGCATGAACCCGTGTCCCCTGCATCAGCAGGCGGACTCTCAACCACTGCGCCACCAGGGAAGCCCAATTTTGGATCTTTGACTTTAAAAAGTCTCTGAGACATTCAAGTAAAAATATTCAGTACTTAGTAGATTAAAATCAAAATTTGGAATAGAGAGGGAGATTGGAAGTCACCTGGCATTCTCTAAATCCTGACTCTACTACTTCAGCTCCAGAATGTCTTGTGAAACTTAAGTCATCCAGGAAGTCTGTATTTTTTTAAATTGTTTTCCCCCAAATCTTTATCTATTTAGTGTCTATGTTTTAGAAAACATCTTTCTTAGTGTAGATTGATCTGCAATTTTTTAAGATATTGCTTTATTAAAAAAAATTATAGTGGCTCAGAGCAGGAAATGTAATCAGCAACTTCTGAGTTGGTATTCTAGCTTTCCTACTTCCTAGCTGTGTGATCATGGGCAACCCATTTCACCTCTCTGAATCTTTCCTTACCTGTAAAGTGAAGATATCATTGCTGAATGAAAGCACTGTCATGAGGATTAGAGGATATATAAAATGGCTGGCAGAAGAGGTGATGTTGCAATAACTTAAAAATGGCTATATTAATGTTAATAGGATAAATATTGTTGACTGGTAGTACATAGTAGATGGTATAATTGGCCCTTCTACTAAATTTCTCTCGTTTATTGCTCACAAAAACCCTGGGAGGTAAATATTATAATTCCCATTTTATAGAAAGATAAAAACTCAGAGGTCAATAGTCAAAAAGCTGCAGAGTCAAGATTTGAAGCCAGATTTTTAAAATCTTATTTCTGGCATTTTACTTGCTCCCTTAGTGCTTCAGAGATTATGGATTAAAAATTCTTGTCTGTTTCCCAAGAGCCTTCAGTTTTGTACCATATAGAAGGATGCTCTGTAAGTACAGATGAGCAGATTCAGGACAAGGCAGAATATTTATTCAGCTCTATTATGTGCCAGACACTGTAGCATGCAGTGAGAATACAAATAGTTCTTGCTTTGCTATTGATATCTTGGCACAACAAGCATTTTTACAGATAACTATAATGCAGTATGTGGTCTGTGCTCAACTAGAGGTGGGCGGCGAAGGGAAACAGCACAACGAGGAGGGAACAATTTAGTTTTGTCGTAAGTTTGGGATGAGAGTGAGATAAAGTCCCCCCAGAATCCTCAGAGAAGGTGAAATCTGAACTGAGCCTATTTTGGAGACGTTTATGCAATATAAAAATAATTCTTGATCTGTGTCTCTATTAAATTTGGAAGGCCATAGTTGACATGAGACATCTCCTCTTTCTCACAGTTTCTTATCCAACACTAGAAATAACACTATATCTGAGAGCTTATAGTAATTGGTGAATTGTATTTCAGTGGTATTACTACAATTGTATGTTAGTAATTGTATTTTAGAAAAATGATCTGACCACTTTAGAAGACCTAGATTTTTATAAATTCTAATTTAGTAAGTACAAAATATATACATGTTTTTAAATATTTTATTTGTTTATTTATTTTGGCCGTGTTGCACAGCATGTGGGATCTTAGCTCCTTACCAGGGATAGATCCCGCACCCCCTGCAGTGCAAGCGTGGAGTCTTAACCACTGGACTGCCAGGGAAGTCCTAATAAGTACAAGATATTTTGAAAAATTAAATAACTACCCTGATGGCCTGAACTCAAATTCCAGAACTGTTTCTGGAATACTTCAGATACATCATCTTAGGAGGTTACTTTACTTTTCTGTTGTTCAGTTTTCTTATTCGTAGAGCAAGGTTGTTGGAAAAATCAAGTATTAGGAACAGATGGTGTAATAGTAAAAGCTTGAGCTCCCGAGTAAATCGGCCTGAGTTTGAGTCCTAAACATATTGTATGCTAGCTGTGTGACTTTAAGCAACTTACCTAACTTCTCTGTGCTTCAGTTTCCTCATTTGTAAAATGAGGATAACCTCCTTCAATTGTGCTAGTGCAATTTACTGAGTAGTTTGCCATTTCCTAATTTGAAATACCATCTTTATTATATATTAAATTCTTACATAAGGTAGATAAATAGGGGGTTTTCTAATGCATTCATTGTTCAGTCTCTATAACATCCAACTAGTATATTTTGTTAATTGCTTTAGCTTTATAAGACATAATCTTGAATACATAAAAATCAATTCTCCCCCCATGATTCTCTACCTCTATACACACACACACACACACACACACACACATGCATGCACACATGAGCATGCACACACAGAGGTTTTGCTAGCTCATTCTTCCTCATGGTAAACTTAAATTCATTTTGTAAAGATGCAAAATAAAATCCTGTTGAAGTTTATAGAAATTGTATCAACCCACAAATTAATTCAAGAAATACTATTAGATCTCACTAGCTAGAAATAAGTCAATTATTTTCTAATCTTCTTTCATATCCCATAGGAAATTTTTGTGCTTTTCTTCACAAAAGCTTGTATCTTGCTTGTATTAATTTCTGATTCTTTCATATATATTTGTTGTTAACGTGAATGGAAGAATAATTTTTCCATTGTTTTTCTGATTAGTGCTCTTCTCTGGAAATGTTACTGATTTTGATATTTATTTTGCAACTAGTCAACTTTCTGAGTTATCTTGTTATATCTAATAGTCTTTTAGTGGAGCTTATCTGATGATCAACTGGGTTTTTCATTACAACTTCTTAAAAAAGATCTGAAATTATGTTTTATCATAGATTGTTGCCTTAAATGTTGTTAAATTCCTCTGATTTATATAGGTTTAAAAAATAAAGGCAAAGAAATATCTTACTCTAAAAAGCTTCAGAAATTTATATTAAAGTGTTGAATGAAACAATTTATAGTTAGCAAATTCAGTAGAAAATTTAATTCTACTCTTTCTTATAATTGAATATTTCACACTCAATAATGCATTTTTTCTAAATTCTGGAATATTATACTTCTTTACCTTCCATGTTTTATTCCTTATAACTCCTTAAAATATAGGGAAATTAAAAGTCCACTGAATGGTGTCCATTATCACCTACTCCTGTAAGATCAGCTATAGACAGCGAGCGGCTGCAATACTTGTCAAGTTTGATCGCTTTGAAGTCTGAACACAGGATTCATTTAATGGCACTCTCTTATTTGTACCAAGAAATAATGCTGACCTAGGAAACAATTTGTTTTGAAACAGGTGAATGGCAGGAACGTTAAATTTGGTCCCTAAAAGTCTGAAAAAAAATCCATAAGTAGAAAGGAAAATTCATTTAAACTGAAAATATTACATTTTTATTAGCTAAGAGAAAAAAGCGAACATCATTTTCCTATATTATTGATACAGACATTCTAAACATTACTTCACCAGCAAACTAAATTGGAATTTCTGGCATAGTTCTCTTTGGAAAACTTTCTTACTTGGGGATTTTATTAAGCCAAATTATGACTGAACATTAACAAAAATTACAAATAATGTTTATTTTTGTAGACTTTGACTATAAGGTATCAGTGAAGCATCCACTGAGTATCTAAGTCCTAACATGTTAAGATTTCGGATTGTGTACTCAAGTGGTTGAGCCAGACAATCTTTTATTTACATACATAGAAGGAGAAGGGCTATAGTATTTCTGCCGGTAGGTTCCAAAGAACTGAGTAAACTTTCATTATGTGAAAAAAGGAGAAGGCAGGAAAGATTTTGAATGCCAAAGCTGCTATGAAGAAAGAAAAGGCAGGCTAAAGGAATAGATAGAAAAAGTCATAGGAGGTATTGGAAAAGACTTCTGATTTTTAAAAATTTTGATTGAAATACAGTTGATTTATATGTTGTGAAGACTTCTGCTATTGATGTCATCAGAAAGTCATATCGTCACTAAAGCACAAAAAAACACATAGGAGTTACATCAGCTGAAGTAACAGAATTTTATTTACAAAGGTACTTTCTTGGCTTTTATATTTTGTTAAACCTTCAAAATCATAGTATCATAAAATACCAACTTAGCAAATTCTTTTTTTTTTTTTTAAACTTCTGCCTCAGTTCTACAGCAGCAGTTATGAAAGGGTAGTCTTTTTTTTTTTTTTTTTTAAGAAGATGTTGGGGGTAGGAGTTTAATTAATTAATTAATTTTTGCTGTGTTGGGTCTTCATTTCTGTGCGAGGGCTTTCTCTAATTGTGGCAAGCGGGGGCCACTCTTCATCGCGATGCGCGGGCCTCTCACTGTCGCGGCCTCTCTTGTTGCGGAGCACAGGCTCCAGACGTGCAGGCTCAGTAGTTGTGGCTCACAGGCCTAGTTGCTCTGCAGCATGTGGGATCCTCCCAGACCAGGGCTCGAACCTGTGTCCCCTGCATTAGCAGGCAGATTCTCAACCACTGCGCCACCAGGGAAGCCCTTAGCAAATTCTTATATGAAGTGAACAGGTATTTTTTAGATTGTAAATATATTTGATGATGGACTGCATAAAAATTAATTGTAAGACAACATAAAATTAAACAAATCTCACACACTAAGCTCTGTTATTCCACCAGAGAAAAGCCTAGTTTATTGTTATATTTGACCTGGTATATCCTATTTGAATTGTGGTCTCCAACACTGGACAATAAGTAGTTTGAGGACACTTCTATATATTCAGTTACCTAGCATAGTATTTTATATATAATAAGCTCTGAATAAATATTTTTGATTCAGAGAATGATACTTCCACTGGATACTTCCAAGATCTTAGACATTTTAAAATTAAAAATCTAGTTTGCAACTTAAATCACATGAGTTGAGGCCAATATTGTCTAAATTCTTTAATTAAAAATATTTTGTTACAAATGTTATCTCATTCTATGAAATTCTTTGCTAAATGATACATATGCTAGCTACTATTATTCCAAAGGCATATGCTACTTAATATTATTTCTAAGACATGAAGTTGTTTCAAAAATGTGTTTTTGAATGACAATATACTTTTGCACCTCATTATATTTAAATTATATTTAAAATGAGTATCATTTTGTAATAAAATTTAAATAATCTGGTCTGTAAAAATAAAGAAAGCCCTAAGAAAAAGGGCTTTGCAATCCTAAGATCCATTAAATATTTTGGCTTTAGACAAATCCTCCAAAACTGCAGTAGAAGTTATAAAACAAATGTTTACCGAGTGTAAATGATCTCTCAGGCTTTCACAGTCATTCTTTTTTATATGGAATAAAGTGTTCTTTAAATTCTATAGTGCTTTACAATTTTCAAGTTTCACACACATGATTTCGTATAATCCCATAATCACCCTTTCTTTTCTCGCCCCCTGCCCCGTGCCTATCTTGCGCCTTCCCCCTTCCCTCTCCCCACCGGTAACCACTAGTTTGTTCCCTATATTATCCACACTCATTCTCGATCACTCACTCCTCCTCAACCTTTTTATCTATTCCAAACTCAAATTATTTTGATTTCGAGGGGAGTTACTCCGCCTATTTATAGAACACATCCATGTTGCAAAGGCAGCACTTCGGTGTTTGAGGCTGGTAGGGCTGGTGGAAGTCAACGAAACCTACAAAAATACTCATAGGCTCAGATACACTTGCAGCTATTGTCCACTAGGGATATAGGGCGATAATAGCACAGTATCTTGGATGAGTTATGAAAACTAACTCCCAGTTTTGATCTTGTTTGCTAATACGCCCTCAAGTCAGTAATTCAGCCCATCTTAAATTATTTCCTTATCTAGCTGGTAGAGCTGGCAAATATAACGGGAGGGACACCTGAAAAATGACTTTTAAAAATCAAGTTACTTCTGTATCTGCAACTGGTACTTGGATCAGTACAAATGAAATTTTAGTGACCAGTGTAAAATGCTGAAGGTCTTTAAATTTACATCTATTCTTTTTTAAAAAGTCCCTGACTTAAAAAAAATCTCTTCTCTCCTTTTTTTCCTGAAAGAAATATGAAAAGTTGTGTCTTAGTAGTTTCAGTCTACTTGACTGTAAAAAAAAAAAAATGACTTCGAGACTTGGCTGTTTGCCAATAAATCATTCCTCTCCATCATTGGCTACTGTCTATTTTATGAGCTTTGACTAAGCCACAAATACTGTGACAACATAAAAGCCTAATTTAGTAGAAGACACTAATGAGAGAAATGTCTCCTTCATTCTCCAGGTAATGAAGTACACTTTCAGGTAATGTTACGGTGTTTGCATTTTTTTTATTTTCACAAATATCCAATCATCTTGAATGTATTAATTGAGATCCCAGAGTAGTAAATGTACAATTATCTGACATACATACCCAGCTAACAAGTATACAATATTTGCACTAGGCGCCATCCATCAGATTTATGTTATTTTCCATGTTCATTATGATTGTAGGCTCAAATGGCAGTGGTCATTACCCTGGTGAAGATACTGGTATGCAAGCAGTTGTGTGGGAATGAAAGCTTTTAGATTCATCTGGTTGCAACATAGTATTAATAGAGAATTTAAACTATTATTTGTCACTTGAAAAAATACATGAACAATTCTTATCGCTTAGAATATTAAGAAAAATGAATGTAACAGATGAATTACTTTTATCAACAGAAGAGGGTTAAGAACATGCTGTTTTCAGTTCTAGCTGAATGGTCCTTTCTACCAGGAACACCTTCCTGAACATCCCTGCTTGGCTGACGGTCCGTCTTCTGTCTTTTATAACCTATTACCCTTTGTAAACCTTTTCAAGGCTCTCATTAATTTTATGAAAATTTTCTATTTTTCTAATCCACTGGCCTATATTTATCATCTTTGTATGCCCGGTGCCTAGAAAACTACTTGATGCGTAGGTACTCAACAAATATTTATTGGACTCACCAGAGGAGTAATTTTTATGTATAATGTCTATTAAACCAAAAGTATTACTTGAAGATACATAAATTTAAATAGGCTTTTTGGAGTCTATAAAATATAAGCACCTCTAAACCACTTTCCGCCCAATTTTTTTGGCACTATATGATGAAATTTTAAAAAATACTATATTGCAGGTGTCAGTAAGCTTTTTCTATAAAGGGCCAGATAGTATATATTTTCAGATATCTGAATTTCCAGATGATCTGGCCAGATAGTCTCTATCACAACTAATCAACTATTCTTTCTTAGCTTGAAAGCAGTCACAGAAAATACATAAATGAATGAGCATGGCTGTGTTCCAATAAGACTTTATTTTGGCATACTGAATTTGAATTTCATGTAATATTCATGTGTCATGAAAGACTTCTCTTCTTTTTTAACCACGTAAAAATATAAAATTCGTTCCCAGCTCATGGACTGTACAAAAAAAACAAGCGGTTGACCCCTGCCATATAGTATGGAATTATATATTGCTGCCATTCTCACCTGGTCCAACTAATGAATATTGGACTCTGATGTCTGTGTGGAAGTTGAATTTGAGAAATCAAGACTAAAAGCAGGAGGTTGTAGTAATCCTCATCAGACACAATAATTGCCTGAACTAGTAGGAAGAACAAATCGGAATTTGAGCCCAGAAATATTTAGGAAGTTTATATCACTGGCCCTTTATAATCAACTCTTTGGCGAGAAAGCAAAGTTCTAACTTTGGTGTCTTTTGGATGGTGATGCCATGAAAATTGGGAACACAGGAGAAGGTGCGGTTCTGGGGAAGGATTAGGCCCATATTGGACATAATGAATTTTAGGTGCTTGAGTGGTAGCTAGATGAAATATCCAAAAGGGGACTTGAATAAACGATCTGGACCCTAAAGAGAGTTACGTCTAAAAGTGTGAATCTGTTAATCATCTGCGTACAAATAGTTACTGAAACCATGACAAGTGGGTAAATCTGATTGCTCAGGATAAAATATAACAAGTCAGCTGCACCTTGGGATAGATGTAGGAACACCAGTATTTAAAGGTAGGAGAAGGAAGAGGAGATCGTGTGTATAAGGAAGAAATGGCCAGGGATGGGAGGACAGCCAGCAGAATGAAGAGTTTGGATGCTGAGAAAATAGAAGTAGGTATCAAATGCCATAGAGAAATATAATAAGATGGCAACTTGGTTTTGAGAATAAGAAGGTGACTGGCATTTTAGCAAGTGCAACCTGGGGATAGAAGTCATACAGGCAGTTGGTTGATATGTATTGAGAATGTGAAATTAAAACTACACTGGAGAGGAATTTTGATGCGAAAGGAAGGTTGGACTGAAGATAGAGAGCTCTGGGGTAAAGGTCAGTTCTTTCTTTTTTGTCCGGGGGAAGCTTGACTATGCTTACGAGTTGAGTACAATAAGCTGGAAGAGAGAGAGGAAGAGGAGAGGAAGATGCAAGAGAGAGTAAGAGAGGAGGTGACTGAGGGAGCAAAATCACGGTGTTGGTAGAAGGAGGAATTAAGGGCACAGATTGGGGGTGAATAGGGGAAGATCTTCTTTTCTCGAAAACTGAAAGAGAGGAAGTTAGGAATGAGCGTGGGTGGAAAGAAACCAGTGAACAGGGAGTAGCAGTTGAGAGATAATGCCTTAATTTTATGTATAAAAAAGGAGGCATAATTATCTCTTGAAGACTGGAAGGAGGCAGGAGTTGAAAAGAGAGTTTGAAGGTGGTGTTGAAGGTTTGAAAATATGTTGAGGGGAATGGGAGTAGATTGACCATGGACAAGAAAAAATTAGACCCCAATGTTCATAGCAGCTCTATTCACAATAGCCAAGACATGGAAGCAACCTAAGTGTCCATCGACAGATGAATGGATAAAGATGTGGTATATATATATATTATATATATACATATATATATATATAATATATATATATATGATGGAATATAACTTCTGTGAGTCTGCTTCTTTTTTGTATTTAACTCTCTCTTAATTGGAAAAGAGCAGCTTCCTGTTGTGCGCGACCTGACTCAAGTCCACCTCTCACTACTCAGAAGAATGGACATTTCTTGGATAAAAACAGCAAGCTTCCTTTATATGCAGCAATCCCAGGTTCTAAATCTAATGCTTTTGTCTTTACTTTAGAGTAAAAAGACGCCGTCTTCTGGGTACACTGGTGTCCTCAGTGGGCTTATTGTTCAGAATATAAACTGCAGGCTAGATAATAGAAGAAAGAGCAAATAAAGAAATTAGTGAAATGGGGGCTGAAATGTCACTGTAGGAGAAGAGTGAGGGGAAACAGAGACTCCGGAAAGAGGATGGGGCCAGTGAATGGGGTGTGAGGAGGAAGGAGAGGACTGGGAGATGGTCTTTGACAGGATGACCCATCATCTTCAGCTGTAAATATAATCATCGTTGGAGTATAAATTGCCTTGCCTCACCCGACCCTGATTCTTCAAAGGCTTTTAACTGTATGAGCCTTGATTCTTTTTTTTAATTTAATTTTTTTTTTTTTTTGCAGTAGGTCCTTGTTGGTTACCTATTTTATTTTATTTTTATTTATTTATTTTTTTGCGGTACGCGGGCCTCTCACTGTTGTGGCCTCTCCCGTTGTGGAGCACAGGCTTCGGACACACAGGCTCAGCAGCCATGGCTCACGGACCCAGCCGCTCCGTGGCATGTGGGATCTTCCCAGACCGGGGCACGAACCCGTGTCCCCTGCATCGGCAGGTGGACTCTCAACAGCTGCACCACCAGGGAAGCCCATGGTTACCTATTTTAAATATAGCAGTGTGTACAAATCAATCCCAAACTCCAAATCTATCCCTCTCCCCTACCCTTCCCCATGCTAACCATAAATTCATTCCCTAAGTCTGTGAGTCTGTTTCTGTTTTGTAAATTTGTTCATTTGTATCATTTTTTTCTTAGATTTCGCATATGAGCGGTATTGTATATCTGCCTTTCCATGTCTGACTTACTTCACTTAATATGATAATCTCCAGGTCCATCCATGTTGTTGCAAATGGCATTATTTCGTTCTTTTTCATGGCTGAGTAATATTCCATTGTATATATGTATCACCTCTCCTTTATCCATTCATCTTTCGGTGGACTTTAGGTTGCTTTCATGTCTTGACTATTGTAAACAGTGCTGCAACGAACATTAGAGTGTATGTATTCTTTTGAACCATGGTTTTATCCACATATATGACCAGGAGTGCGGTTGCTGGATCATATGGTAGCTCTGTTTTTAGTTTTTTAAGGAACCTCCATACTGTTCTCCATAGTGGCTGTATCAATTTACGTTCCCACCAACAGTGCAAGAGGGTTCCCCTTTCTCCACACCCTCTCCAGCATTTATTGTTTGTAGACGTTTTTTTTTTTTCTTTTTGCGGTACGTGGGCCTCTCACTGTTGTGGTCTCTCCCATTGCGGAGCACAGGCTCCGGACGCGCAGGCTCAGCGGCCATGGCTCACGGGCCCAGCCGCTCCGCGGCATGTGGGATCTTCCCGGACCGGGGCACGAACCCACGTCCCCTGCATGGGCAGGCGGACTCTCAACCACTGTGCCACCAGGGAAGCCCCACTGCTGCAATTTTTATGTCAAAGAGTGTTCTGCCTATGTTTTCCTCTAAGAGTTTTACAGTATCTGGTCTTGATTCTTCATTTAACAACCGGCAACAGCATCTTCTGATGCCCCATCCTGACAGATAAGAAATATAATTCCATAACTTTCATCTTTCCTCTCTTCTGATTTTAGACTATACTTTTTGGTACTTCTATCGGTTACTCTTTCTACTTTAAGTAATAAACTCCTTTTTTTTTTTAATTGTGTCAGGTTTGGATAGTAATTTTTGACTTTTTATGAACGAAAGTGAAGGAAACCCTGCTCCTGCACGATCCTTCACCTCACTTTCCCATCCCCACCTCTCAACCCCTCCCAGCTTACTCTGACTTTTATATTGTCCAAGTTTATTTTATAGAAGTGTGCCTGTGAAATCTATTTCAGGTATCTCAAGTGGTCCTTACCTTTGGTCAACTTTGGCTGAGAATAGAATTCTAGACTGAAAAGCATTTTCCTTAGAATTTGAAGTATTTTTCCAGTGTTTTCTATCTAAATACAATATTGCTAATAAAAACTCTGTTGCTAATTCAATTCTTGTTTCTTTGTAGATAATCCACTTTTTGGTGGGTATTAGGAAATTTCATATGTGTGTGTACATATATGTATATAAAACAATATATATGTACATA
Source organism: Aethalodelphis obliquidens (assembly GCF_003676395.1). Lineage (NCBI taxonomy): Eukaryota > Metazoa > Chordata > Mammalia > Artiodactyla > Delphinidae > Aethalodelphis > Aethalodelphis obliquidens. The sequence continues at coordinate 12,226,027 of NW_020837968.1, read as the reverse complement.
CATATATATAGTTATCCCCCGTTAGGTATTTGACGGACTTTTTCAATGTGAAAATCATGTTTTCCTTCAACTCCTGGAAAATTTTATTTACTTATTCATTTGTTATTTAGTTTTTTCTGTCCTATTTTCTGTTTTCTTTTTTGAACCTCCTTTTGAATGAGTCGCAGACTTCCTTGGTTGCTTTTCCACAGCTCTTAACTTTTTTTTTTTATGTCTTCATTGAATTTGTTACAATATTGCTTCTGTTTTATGTGTTTTTTTGTTTGTTTGTTTGTTTGTTTTTGGCCACGAGGCATGTGGGATCCCAGCTCCCTGTCCAGGGATGGACCCTGCACCCCGCCACTCCCACCCCGCATTGGAAGGCGAAGTCCCAACCATTGGACCACCAGGGAAGTTCCATAGCTCTTAACTTTTATTTACATCATTTTCACCTCATCAGCTCCGAGAGCACAGATATTTTGTTGTGTTCACGGCAACATCCCCAGCCCTTGCTTGACTCCAAGCAGTTGCATGGTAAATACTTGTTCCGTGCATGAATGAATGAAAGAATTTTTCCCTCCCTTGTCTCTATGCTCTGCATTCTGGAATTCTTTTTAGCCTCAACCTCCAGTTTTCTAATTGTATTTTGATTTCAGTCATCATATTTTTAATTCACAAGAGCTCATTCATTTTCTTTCAGTGGTCTTTTCTCAAAGAAGCTTGTTCTTTTATAATTCGCGGCATTGCCTCAGCTCTCTCTGAAGATGCTAATTGGAAATTTGTAACCATTCTCTTCTATTCCCTGAATTACATGTTTCCTTTAGCATCTATTTATACCGTTAGGTTTCCTCAAATCATTGAGTTGCTTTGACTCTCAGTACTTTCGAATGAAGGCGTGGTTTTATAAATAGAGGGAGTTTGAGTGGATTTCCTCTGATTCTTTGTAGTTGTTTTCCCTCCAAATATGTTTTGAGAAAGATTTGGCTGAGTGCAAAGTTGCTTAGATGGTGAATGATGATAGAAATCTAAAACCAGTTGTGTACGAGAGCAGGGCTTTTCAAACTTTACTGTGTATGCACATTACCTGGGGGATACTGTAGATTCTAATTCTGTAGGTCTGAGGGGAAGCCTGAGATACTGCATCTCTAAAAAGCTCCCAGATGCCTATGTTGTTTTTCTGGAGACCACACTTGGAGTAGTATGGCCCTAGCTTCTTTCTTACATTTAAGGATTTTCTTAAAACAATTATGCCCAGGTATGTAGAGGAAGATCTACTTAGTTTTTGGTTTTTTTTGTTTGTTTGTTTTTTTGTGGTACGCTGGCCTCTCACTGTTGTGGCCTCTCCCATTGCGGAGCACAGGCTCCGGACGCGCAGGCTCAGCGGCCATGGCTCACAGGCCCAGCCGCTCCGCGGCATGTGGGATCTTCCTGAACCGGGGCACGAACCTGTGTCCCCTGCATCGGCAGGCGGACTCTCAACCACTGCACCACCAGGGAAGCCCTACTTAGTTTTAATTCATTTTAAAATGTGGGGATTATTTTAGATTATACCTGGATATATTCCACAGGAATAACGTCATGATGGTCATGGCTGAAAATATCAGCACCAGTGGGAAAACAAGGTTGTTTTAGATCAGCAAGTACGTATTATGAAGACATTTGCTCCATGCACATCAAGTATGATCAGTCCTGTCAACAAATCCTTGTCTCTGAAGCTGGAAAACTGGTTGACAGAATCAAGGAAAGCAGCTTCTCTTATAGCAAAAACGAACAATGTCTACACTGATTTGGAAACTCACCATTTTACATAACAAGAATACAAGTAAACGCAGCATACGTCTATGGAAAAATCACAGGGCAAGTGACTATAGGGTTAAAGCTGAGTTTGTGGGCACCTAAAGTACATGCCACTTTTGAGAATAAAAATAGTGTGTACCTTATTAAAAGCTGCCTGACAGGGTCAGCAGCCTAGTCACAGAATACTTACCAAGAACAATTTCAATTCTAATAGCTTTTACTATGTATTTCATAAGCATGCCCATTGAAATTGAGTCATCAAAGCCTCCCAGTTCCTCCAAGACAGATTTTAGCCTGAGAGCTTGGAGTAATTATCCCACTGGATGTTAGCCTGTGTAGCTATTTCAGCCTCGTTCATCATTTCAAACAGCTACATACTCTGCTTGCTAATTTCTTCTGATGGATTAGCTGCTCTCACTTGTCTATCTTTTTTTATTTCTGGGGGGTGAAATATTGCCTTCTTCCCATGTTTTAATAAGCTGAGCAGGCATGCACCACTGCACGGCTCCTGACTGCTATTTCTTTCAGCTCAAAGAATGATCTTCTGGGTGAAGAGCTGGGTGTAAATGTGAAGGTGAAAACTTGGCCATTACTACCTGCAGCCTGAAACCGGTTGCTTCCAAAAGGATTGAAAACACCGTTTGGAGCCGAGCGGGTCTGCACTGACCTGTATATAGTACATTTTAGGCTGTTCTCCCACCACTGAATGACTGTATTACTTACCTTCTGCTTCTTTTGGGTCTGATCATTATTCCTACCCCCAGACCCTGTATCTCACTTCTGCTCTGCCTGTGTGCCTTCCATTAGAAAACCACAATGCACAGAACTAGTCATTGCAGGATATAACTTCCTCCGTTCTTCACAATAATGACCCTGTTGGAGCTTTTGAATTCCGGGGTTCAATGATTTCTTTATTCTCTGACCTCCCAGGGAGAACACACAATTTCACATGCTGGGATATCACTCCTTCTTAGGGAAGTGGTTAAAAAATAAAAAAAGCAGGGGTCCTGGTAACAAATCAACCCAGGTTTTAATCCTGTCTCTGCCACTCAGAGGCTTTGTGACCTGGAGTAAGATAGTCAACCTCTCTGAGCTTCAGTTTTCTCATCTTCATAATAGGGATAAATACATTTTTCATTCTAGGATATGGTAGCAGAAATTAACAAGTGAGGCCTCCTACCCTATAGGAGGCATCTCAGCGCATGGAACTTACTACACTTCCTTTATCCTAGTAATTTAACAAATGGGCTTTTCCCCCTTGCACTTGGTGTTATTGTCAATTAGGGCTGTGACAGCTTTGTCGTGGATCCTAAAACACCAGACAGAATGAAGGCAGAAGCAGGTGAGGCCTGCTTGTGAAATTCACAAGCCTTATCTCCCCATCACCCATCTTCACTGAGAAGGCATCTGAAGCTCTGCAGTGTGTATAGTCTAGGAGACTCCACTGAACACTCTCCCGTTATCCCATTTGGGTATCTTGACACCAGTTTGAAAGACACATATTTTCCCTGGATTGAAAACAGTTAAATGACCCTGTAACCCAAGGTAAAGAGGACAGGAGATGGACTGCTTCTTCAGGTAAAGTCTTCAAACTGACAAAGGCCATGGTAATGAGGGCCCAATCTTCCAACCTTTAGGAAAGGCCAATCTTCCGAGGGCTTCCAATTGAAGGAAAAGCTTCTTTTACTCTCGGTCCCAGAACTATCCTATATTTGCTGATAAATTTGAGATGGATACTTTTTATCCAGCTCAGGAGGAAATGTGAAAGACAGTAATTGGTAATTCTTAGAGACAGTGGTGCAGCTCTCAAGTCCCTCTCAAGAGAGTTTTTGTGAAATGTGATATCATTTGAATTATATTAATAAGAGAACTACCTGGGATCAGAAACTTGGAACTGGTAGAAGTTTTTTTTTTTCTTTCTTTCAGAAACACAAAGTATCCATATTCTTCATTTACACATAAATTATGTAAGTGAGTAAAATCCTCATCATTAGAGAATGACCTTGATGTTAGGACACATTGATATTATAGGTGATATTCTTCTTTGAAATTCTGCAAATTTTTGACATTAGTTATGGTTCAGTGCCAGAATCAAGATCATTAGTGTGGAGTCAAATACATTTGTATTCACGAGGTAGTAATTAAAAAGACGTTTCCAACTATTTATATATTTCATCCAATGAGATTACATATATATGTGTATTTCTTTTTCAATTTGTCATTATCTCCTTTCCCCACTTTTTGGCACTGGGTAAAGTGAAATGGAGAATGTGTATCAATACTGGCAAAGAAAGGGCACAGTCCAAAGACCATATGCTAGGGAAATTCACCCAACCCATGGAGCCTTTGTTCACTTCACTGAGGAAAATTCCCATAATATGTGTTCACTCTTTACTTTTATTTTCTTTCTCAACCTAACCACCCACCCTCCACTGATGAAACAAACAATTTCAAAACAATTTTATTATCTTAAGTGAAGAAATAAAACTTAGTGTCAGACAAAATCTTTCCAAAAGGAAGTCAACTTACTTATTCTATAGAGCCTGAATTTCATAGCAGAGAAAAATGGTTAGTACATATGTTTCCCTTTATTCTGAGGCTGGTGGTTTAATATCTTAAATGAGAACCTATCAGTAGTAGAAAACTATCTCATAAAATGTTGAAGCTGTGTCTCATCATCTTAACATATATGAGGTGTTGTTATAAAAGATTGAGATTTTTAAAGCAAATTTATCTGATCCTATATAACCCAATGTGTGTCATCCTTAAAAGTGGCAATTCCATCATCTCTGTCTCCTGTGACTCTTCCTCAGATCCTGCTTGACCAACTAGCTTGAGTAAGAACCCAGTCTGTTTTTTCTGTCCAGAGAAACTGTGATTAAACACTGCTTCTCATTCCCTTTTCTCTGCCCTCATTGTTAACTTTATTATAAGAATATAAATATATATTTTTCTTTTTACAAATAAGCCAATGGAGATAGTTTAGTATTACTAACATAATATTTATAGGCTTAAAACAAATGTACTCGTGGGTGATTAAATGTCATTAATGTTACAGACTTTACAAAACCATAGTGGTTCTCAGGCAATAAAAGTAGAGAAGGAATTGTTTGTTTGTTTAAACTGTCAAAAAGGAAACTGACAGTCATCCTAGACTCAACTTGTGTCCTCGACTCCTGCTTTTCTTCCCACCCCACCTCTCATTTTTAGTCTACTTAATAAATGGCATTAAAAAAAAAAGTGATCTCTGATTCTGAGGATACCTACAAAAGGCAAACATCACAGACATGTGGAGTACCTGCATCCTTGACCCAAAAGGACAAGTAAACATTAGAAGGATGCTCTTCATGTATACGTCCTGAAATGTGAAGTAAATGAGTCACATTAACTCAATACCTTATAAACTCAGTATTAAAGTCCATAAAGCTTCACTGACAAACACTAATGCTTAATATGAGGCTGAAAGATGCAAGATCATACAAATGGTTAGAAATTAAGAAAGAAGAATAAACAGAATTGGAATGAATGACTGTACTAGTTGTTCTTCTCTGATTCAGACATTAAGGTTTGTGTTATAAATCGGTTTTATCATAAAGGAGGAAATAGGCATATTACAGAAGAGCTTGAAAAGAAAGGTAAATAAAATGTTCACTCACCGGGGAACCCAGATATAGCATAATAACTATGAGAGTTTGCAAGTTTTCTTTCAGTGTTTTATGTGCACGTATATTTGCTTTTATTCAACAATTTAAATGAAACTTTGCATACCATTCGATGACTTTGTTTTTTCATTTAAGCATTCTCCTTGTTTTTACAAAATCATCCTAGTCATTGGTATAAATTAATGTGCTACACTCTTTGGAGAGATGTTGCACAAGTTAGTTATCCTTTCTATTAATGGGCATTACAGTTATTTTTCAGTTTTTAAGATTATGAATAATTCTGTGATAAATTCCTTTGTGTACAGTTTTTCCCCCAAATTGAATATTATTTCTTAGAATAAATTTTGAGAAAGGGTATTTCTTTCCTAAATGATAAAGCAGAGAGATTTTTAACCCATTCTAGTTGTAGAAAATCTTGAAAATACAGAAAGGTATGAAGATGAAAATAATAATTATGTACAATCCTACAAACTAGAAACATAAACACTAGTAGCATTGTAGTATGTTTACTCCAGTGGTCTTTTCCCTATGTGAGTCCCTTCCCCCCATACATGGTTTGTAAAATTGAAACCTTATCATGTATAAGAATCGAGTTCTGCTTTTCTTCACTTCACATTGAGTAATCATTTTTTCAGGTCATTAGTCTCCTAAATATGATTTTCAATGGATATACAATTATTCATTAGTCATTTCCTTATTGTTGAATTTTTAGTTGTTTCCAAAATTTTGCTGTTATGAATAATATTTCTTTGTATCTTTGTATGTATCTCTGATTTTTTTTTTTCCTTTAGGGTAGGATACAAGAAGTCATACTGTTGTGTCAAAGGCTGTGCCTTTTTAGAAATTCATATTACACTCTTGCTTTTCAGATAAGTTATATCAAAGTACACTCTTACTGGCAGTGTATGAAGATACATGTCTCATTGAACCTTCCTTAACATTTAATAATATTATCAGATTTTACTATTTTTAATTATAGAAGTGTAGAATGACAGCTCATTTTAAAAGTTTTCACTCATTTTATTACTAGTGAAGCTTTCATTTACCATGGACTTATTTTCCCAAATTGTTTTGCAGAATAAGGATTTTTTCAAAAAAATATACATGCCTAGTATAAGAAACCCAGTTACAAAGGTAAAAATAATTATTGCTAAAAAATGTCTCACCACTCAGATATAATAATCAGATTATATTAAGTGATCATCATTCCAGGCAACCCAACGCAAGTATACATTTCTTTAAAAAAACCCATTTTATAGAGTTATGATTGACATATAAAACACTCTATATATTCAATGTCTAAACTTGATGGTTAAACACAAGAATCCATCACCACCATCAAGGCCACAGACATATTCATCATCTCCCAAAGATTCCTCCTGCCCTTTATGATTAGTGTGTGTGGTGTGGGGTGGTGTGTGTTGTAAGAACACTTAACATAAGATTTACCCCCTTAGAGTTTAAATATAGGATGCAGCATTGTTAGCTAGATAGGCTTTATGCTGTATAGTACATCTCCACAACCCATTTATTGTGTAACTGAAACTTCGTACCCTTTGACCATCACCTCGCTATTTCTCCCTCCCTTTACCCCCTCGTAACCACCAACTTACTCTCTGCTCTTATGAGTTTGACTATATTCTCTTCCACATCTTAATTGACTAAATATCACTGTCCAAAAGTGTTTATTTGTTTTAAAGTCATAGGCAAGGGTGGCCCCAGAAATTGGAGCAATGAGGCAGCAAACACTTGGGTAAAAAACCTCCACCCCTCATTCATAAACATGACTTCCCTCATTTCCAAGACCCCCAGTTTCCTCTGCGGTTGGTCCTTCTATTCTCATTCTGGAGACCTAGCCTTGAAAGCATGGGATATTCCTAAGCATGTACGTTAAGCATGTAATTTACTAGGTCTAAAGCATTGTAATGTCACCCTATGAAAACTTGTCCACCTGAAACAGAGTTGTATCATTTCCCTATATCCCTTTCAAAACATGGAGTAGTTCAACATATATGTCTTTCTCTGTGTTCATATTAATTTATATAATTGCAATAATATCTGCCATTTGTATAGAAGTTTAAAATGATTTCACTTCTGTTCTCATTTTTGATTCCTAATATACTATCATTTACATGATATCATTACATACATAATTTAAGATGGCTGAATCAATTGTCCAAGGTCCCATAAACCTACCTCTTTTGCCCTAATTTGGATCTTGTGCTACAATACGTCAACCTATTTGGATTCGAAGAGTATTTATTTTCCATGCAACTTTAAGATAGATTGCAAACTCCTCACAGATTTTGTCTGCTGTGTTAGTTTTATATTGCACCTTGGACACTTTATAAAAATTTATACATAGGGCTTCCCTGGTGGTGCAGTGGTTGAGAGTCCGCCTGCCGATGCAGGGGACACGGGTTCGTGCCCCGGTCCGGGAAGATCCCACATGCCGCGGAGCGGCTGGGCCCGTGAGCCATGGCCGCTGAGCCTGCGCGTCCGAAGCCTGTGCTCCGCAACGGGAGAGGTCACAGCAGTGAGAGGCCAGTGTACCACAAAAAAAAAAAAAAAAAAAAGTATACATAAAATATTGTGTTGTATTAACAGTGATGATAGAATTGCTTCGAGTCTGATAAGACACAGTTAATCAATCAATTATTGATTATGAAATATTTTCCATTTAATTCTTTAAATTTCAGAATATGGAAGAAATTAAGGCAAATATGTTGCCCTAGATTGGAAGATAATTCGTTTTCAGCATCATCTCACAATTCATAGGTATTTGGGCTGGAAATAGAAAAGAAAGACAAGAGGAGAGACTGAGATTATCATTGACCTTGAAATTAAGCGAGTTTTTTCTTTTTTTCCATTTAAAATATAACACATAATAGTGCCTTAAAAAAAGCACACTAAGAATTCACGGATTTGCCCATTCTATTTACTTGCAAACTCATTCCTTTTTGTTTCAGGATTCCTGAGGTCCTTTCATTGCTACAGGTGTTAGGAATCAAACAGTGGTTTGATTCAAATGAATTCCATATAAAATATGTCATATTTGAAAACCTTAGTATTACAAGGTTTATTTTCAGAGAATTTTAATAAGTACCATAATTCAATGGTAGTTTTTCCAAGAGCTTGGCTCTTTGGTTAAGAATATAAAATTGCTGCTTAATTATTGTGAAATAAGCTTCAGAAAGCTAAGAAGAATACTATTCTGAGTATTTCCAAAGCATATTCAGTGATATGGGACTACCCTAAAAGAAAGTGATGTCCATTAACAAAGTCAAAAGGCAGGTGAGGGCTTCCCTGGTGGCGCAGTGGTTGAGAGACCGCCTGCCGAGGCAGAGAATACGGGTTCGTGCCCCGGTCCGGGAAGATCCCACATGCCGCGGAGCGGCTGGGCCCGTGAGTCATGGCCGCGGAGCCTGTGCTCCGCAACGGGAGAGGCTGCAACAGTGAGAGGCCCGCGTACCTTAAAAAAAAAAAAAAAAAAAGGCAATTGGCTGTACTTTACATTTTTTTACTTAACATCGAAGCTGCTTCAGATTATGTCATATCACCAGTAATATGAAAAACAAAGCATCATATTCCATTCCGAAATCACATGGGAGCCAGTTAAAAGAATTTCATCGTATTATTTTCACTCAAACTTTCCTATCTTTAGTGAACAAGCACATATGTTTTGGTATGTACTACAAACATTCGCATAAATACCATCTTTAGCTAAGAGATCTTGATAACAGCTGGTAGGTTTTAGCTCATGTCAAATTGTTTCAAGTTAAATGTTATTTACTGATGGGGAATAGAGTAAAAAAAGGAGACTAATATTGAGGGCACTGTGAAGAATAAAAATATAATAATATTAGGTTTAGGAATTTCATATTTTTTGGTCTTCAAGATCTTTTGCCAACGCTAATTAGTTAGTTTTCATAGTACCTAGGGAGCTAAATATTATCATCTCAATTTTAAATAAAATTGAAGAATAAAGGTTTAGTGATTTCCCTCAGGCTACAGAGGGATTAGAATTTCTTTTTTACAAGGAAAATGAAAATGTTTAATAACAATGTTAAATAAGATAGAGGACATGGAAGTGCTTACTTACAACACCAGACGCATAGCAATAAATGTGTGTTGAATTTTTTAATTGTTATACTACAGGAGAAAAAATGTTCAATATATCTGCTTCCCTTAACCTGAAATTTATATGATTTATATGATTTTTACATCTATATGTGCTTAGTTACTGATTAGAAGAACTAGAAAAATTCTTGAATGCATGAACTTGTTTATTCTTTTCTCTTTATTTTTTAATTTTCTTTATCTTTTTGGCCACGCAGCATGTGGGATCTTAGTTCCCCAACCAGGGATCGAACTGGCGCCCCCTGCATTGGCAGCGTGGGGTCCTAACCACTGCACTGCCAGGGAAGTCCCCTTTTCTCTTTAGAAAGAGTTAGCCTCTTTCTTTGAGACAAGAAGGCAGTTATGTTTTTCAACATCTCCATGAAATGAGATTATACATTATCTTTAGTACCTAATGACACCCATGTTGATAGCAAACTGTGTGGTAAATTTAATCAGGCCAATAAAGAATTCAGCCCATCATTAATAGACTTCATAGCTCTCATAACGCCACATATGTCCTGGTTGGATTTTTTTCTTCTTAATCCAATTGGCTGAAATTTGATCTAAATTTATTAGGGATTTTAGTGTCATGGTCAAATATTCTCCATGTCAGATTGTTCTTCCTTATGTCTAACCTACATTCTTTATGATACACTACTTGATTATTAAAATATTGTTGTTTGTTCTGGTCTCTGTTGAGTATGCGCTCAGGATCAGGGCTCAGGGGATCCTGAGTGTTACAGTGAAGAGCTGTCAATCTAACTCTGCAGAATTCAGGTACTTTTCATTCTTACCCTCCTTGGAGTTTAATAGTGTAGTACTCTCCTGACTCTTTCCTGCCTTCTTTCACGGTAAAGGAAGATTGCTTTCAGCTGTGTTACTGTATGAAAGAAATGAAAACATATCCATTCTTTGGATAGCTTCAAACCCAAACTCATCTCCCCTCCTTATATGTTCAGGTATGTTATTTGGTTGACATATTTATACAACTTACAAATTCTCCTTAGGATGTTTAGATCCACTTTTGTGTGAACATATGATAACAGTAGAATGCAACTAGATTAATTAATGGTGGAGTTCCAGGGTTTAAGATAGGGTACCGGGATGAACCTGGATCCCTCCCTGGAGCAGTCAGCCAAATATCAAAATGGAGTCATCAGGAAGTGAGGGAACCAAGCCCAGAGAAGCAGCTCCCTGGGGCCAGGAGGAGAGGAAACTGCAGAGCGGGCCACCCCACAATGGGGCAAAAAGGCGGCAGAGGAGGTGAGGCTGCAGTTAAGGCAAGGAGCATAAGCCCTGACTTTCCCCCAAACTTTTCTCATTGTTATTATTGTTGACATTCTCAGAAAACTCAGAGAGGGACTCCAGTTTGAAATTTTTCTAATATTTAGTAAATAATTCTGGCAAGCTACTTCATCTTTCTGTGCCTCAATTTCCTCAACTGAAAATAATGAACAATAATACCAATCCCATAGTTGTTACAAAGGATAAATGAAGTTAAAACATCTAAAGAGGGCTTCCCTGGTGGCACAGTGGTTGAGAGTCCGCCTACCGATGCAGGGGACACGGGTTCGTGCCTCGGTCCGGGAAGATCCCACATGCCGCGGAGTGGCTGGGCCCGTGAGCCATGGCCACTGAGCCTGCGCGTCCGGAGCCTGTACTCCACAACGGGAAAGGCCACAGCGGTGAGAGGCCCGCGTACCGCAAAAAAAACAAAAAACAAAACACAAAACATTTGATACAATTGTTTTTGTTAGTAATTCATGAAAGTGATAGAAATGTAGTGGTGTTGATATATGGGCTCATATTCCATGTTTGCAATTGTACATATCAGATATCTCATCATCACAACACTAGATGTAAAGAATAATGGAGGTTTGCAAATATGAACATTTGCTTCTTTATTTTACACTTGCAAAGAAGAATAGTTAAAGAAATAAAGGAGAAATAAAGTCTCTCTCTCTCTCTCCCACTAATTATAAAAAAATAGATCCCATGGACTTATCTACCATATTGGTTGGAGTCATAGAACAAATTATCCAGATACTTAAGGACACAAACTGTCCACACTCAATAAGAATATATATTTCTAAATTCTTAGTCAATAATCTGACCATCTTGACAAAATGGTCTAATAAATAATCTGGGTTAAAAAATTGAGAATATACTATATACATATAAGTCATATACACATACAGAGATCATATTTAATCTATATATATAGATCTGTATGCATATATACAGAAATGTATCTTCCAAAGGCAATAATATATTCAAAATAATTGAGACACATTTTTAGTCATTTCAGTAATATGAGTAGCTGTTTCAATTTATTGCTTCATTTTGCTAGAGGAGACTTGGTTATATGATCAAGTTACTAACATCTTAGTAGGTGACCCGGGCAGATGCACTTACATGATTGTTTTTGCAATATGTTAAACATTTTTACCAAATGGAAGGCAGAGCAATGGAGCCAGAAGAGATAAAGTAAAAGGTAAGGGAAACCTTTAATTTGCTATGGGTAAAGCCCATATAGCATTCATGTCCAAGAGCTATCTAAATTTCACCCTCACTGCTGTTTCTTATTCAATATGGATCACAGACAAACTGGGAAACACTATGGTCAAATTTTCCCTCTCTTAAAAACAGCACATCTTTTGTCTTTTAGTGCAAGCACATGGATATCTTAACCATAAAATCACCAAATTCTGTCGACATTTAATTTTCTTTTCGAATGTGGTATATCAGTTCTGACATAAAAGAATAATGTTACATAGTATAAACTTATATTTATATGTCTATAAAGAAAAATATTCAATGGGAACTATAGTTTTTGCATGCAAAGTATTTCAAGGGTTAAATCGATAGCATGGCAGCTTCAAAACCTTACTGAAAATATGCCCCTTATTAGGGAAAAAAAAAGAAAAAATGCTGGGTGTTCACTTGATTGACAACCTTTCCAAATAGAAGTGTTGCTATAATTAAGTAATAATGTATCAGTGAGTGTACATTATGACAAATTGGAAGCCTGGTTGATTAGATTGAACATATAAGCCATCAGTATAATTATCATATTTTAATCATTTTTCTCCATTTTTTATAACAGCATTGTCTTCAGCCTCATTTGGTGCTTATTAGATTGATATTCTAAGAGGAATTGTACAACATAAAACATGTCCTTAAACAGGATGAACTTTAGATAAGGGCTTTACTTATGTCTATAAACATTTATAATGATTGCTGTTATGTTTCTACTTTCTTCTACTATTTCACTTTCTGTAACAATGAAAAAAAATTTCAAGATAAAATGGATAAACTTGAGCATATCTGTCTCTGTGAAACACCACTATATTTCAATAAAATATTTATTAAGACTGCCTTCAAAATGTAGGGCTTTTTCCTTCCATTACCTGTTCTGTCTGTACAGATCATTTAAATAGATAACTCAGTCCTTTAGGGTAAACACTTTGCTTCTGTTATATTGTGAATAATCACAAATGTTGAATCTGTGAGCCACACAGGAAAGGAATTTTGTATGGGAGGAGGAGAGTGGAAGTGATGGGTTAGCTTCTGCTTCCCAAGGACTGCTCATGTAAACAACGAGGAAGGAATCCTAAGAAAAAGGCAGGACACCAATTCGTACCCAAATTTTCAATACAAAGCCTGTAAACTGGTTATTCTGATGCTGTGATGTGGAAATTTAGGAAAGACATTAAGAGACTTGAATATTAATATTCATTTCTCATCTCCAAATCAGGAGGCTAGCTCGACAGTCCCAGCAATTCATCCACCCTCCTAACATGGAAAGGAAGGACTCATCAGGCTCTCGGCTCTCTATTTTTGTCCTCAGGAACCTCAACAAGTTAAAGTAGTTTGAAATACAGGGTTTAGAGTGTATGCGAACATGCACACCTAGAACTTTATATGGTCTCTATTTCCTCCAGTTTTTTAGGGTGTGAAGAGAGATACCAGAGCTTTGAGTATACCCGTCCAACTAGGTATGCTTTTACCTCAATAATGTGTGAGCTATAATATTTCCCCATTTATTCATAAACTTTTACTGGTCATGAAAAGTGGACTTTGTTAAGGACATTTGTTTCATGGAAGTAAATGATGCAATGTAATACCATCACTGCCTTGCAGTAAGAGCAGTCCAAATCCTTAATCAGTTAGTCAGCATGCTAGGGAATCCAACAGTCTCAAGCAATAAATGGAGAAGAGATCACTCTTCAACATGTCCAGAAATCTGTACTGCCAAGCTGTCTTTCTGTTGTACACAAGGACATTTTGAAAAAAAGGTTTGGAAATTATACAGAGAGATTTTTATATATGTTGATCACAGACTAAAATTCTGGTATAGTTTTAGGCAAGTGGGTAACTATGGTATATTTTATCTAACACCTACAAGTTAGATTAATTATTAGTCATACTCAGGAGGGAATTACACATGATACATAGGTTGCTATGTGAGATTGGTAATATTTTTACAAAGGCATGAATAAATTCACAAATCAGAACATTGGACTGTTAAGGAAAGAGCAGAAATTTAACTCAGAACGAAGGCATATAAAGAATAAAGAATGAACAATAAGAATTATTTATTAAGACTTGATATTATTTAATGTCTGTTATGTACTAAATATTTGTGCCCCCTCAAAATTCATATGTTGAAATCCTAACCCCCAATGTGATAGTATTAGCAGGTGGGGTCTTTGGGAGATAATTAAGTCATGAGGGTGGAGCCCTCATGAATGAGATTAGTGCTCTCGTAAGAAGAGACAATAGAGAGAAAGCTCTCTCTTCTCTCTCTCCTTTCTGCATGTGAGGATACAATGAGATGACTACCTGCAAACCAGGAAGAGAGCCCTAACCAGATGCTGGATCTTGGAATTCTTAGCTTCCAGAACTATGAGAAATAAATGTTGCTTAAGCCACCTAGTCTATGATATTCTGTTATTATAGCCTGAACTAAGACAATGCCTTTATTTAAACTTTTGATTTGAGTATGAATAGTATTTTGTATTTTCTATAGATTTACCCAACAAGTAAATTCAGAAAATCACCAGAGGTAAGTTAACATTGTGTATTTATGAGACCTCTTTTAAGGTATGTAATACAGAGACTTCCCTGGTGGTCCAGTGGTAAAGAATCCACCTTCCAACGCAGGGGATGTGGGTTCAATCCCTGGTCAGGGAACTAAGATCCCACATGCCACGGGACAACTAAGCCCATGTACCACAACTACTGAGCCTGAGCTCCTCAACTAGAGAGCCTGCGTGCCACAAACTACAGAGCCCATGCGCTAATACACATATGAGTTTGCTTATAAGATCAAGATTCACTTAATTGAATGTTCAATAATAAATTAATTGATTAGCTAATGTAATCAGGAGATACTTATTGAGCACATAGAATGTGCGAAATACACTAGGTGTTTGGGCTACAAAGATGAGCAGGTTCTCAATGATCTTTCTATTTGTTTACATAGGAAGGCCTTCTTGAAAGGCAAATGGCTTCTCTATTAAATGAATTAACCTCAAATTCCAGTTAACACAACAGCTCTCATTCAGGACAGTTATCTGAGTCTGAAAAGAACTTAGTTTTGCAACTTAAAGGGCGTTAGTTATGCAACATCTTTGAATGTTGTCAAACTGTTTTCTTTTTTTAAAATTTTATTTTATTGAAGTATAGTTGATTTACAATGTGTGTTAATTTTTGCTGTACAGCAAAGTGATTCAGTTATCCATATATACATGTTCTTTTTCATATTCTCTTCCGTTATGGTTTATCACAGGATATTGAATATAGTTCCTGTGCTATACAGGAGGACCTTGTTGTTTATCCATTCTATATATAATAGTTTGAAGCTATTTTCATAATGATGTTATAGGTGTACCAGAATTTACTGAAGGAAGTACTCTGTGGTTTGTGGCTTAAATTGTTTCTACACAGACTAGTACATCGAATAAGAGCTTGGGCTGTGGGTTTATATTCCATCTCCAACATATACTTCATCCAAGTTGCTTAGCTTCTCTGTATCTCAGTTTTCTAATCTGTCAAATGGGCCTAATCATATTATCTCATAGGATTTTTGAGAAGATTAAATGAGATGATGCTTATAAAGCAATTGTCTGACATATTTTGTGAATTTAATAAATGTTTACTAATAAAGCACACTATTTACCCTGGGAGAATCTAAAAAAAAAATCCTATCCAAAATTCAAATATTAAAGAATTATAAGATTTTTTAACATTTTATATAATCAAAAATCACGAATATATATATATATATATATATATATATTTTTTTTTTTTTTTGAGGCAAGGAATACGACTTTATTCAGAAATGTGGTAAACTGAGAAGATGGCAGACTAGTGCCTCTGAAAAACCATCTTATCTGGGTCTGGATGCCAGTTTCTTTTATAGAGTCAGAGAGGGAGAGGCAGTGAGGAAGTAATAAGTAAAAGGGCCATCAGTCTTGCAAAACATCTTCGGGAATGACCAGCCTCAGTGAGGGGATGTGTTGGTTTCTTTTTTCTTGCAACCATTCACAGGTGGGCAGTGTTCCCTGAGGCAGGCCATTACGTATGATTATAATAGCAAAATCAACGAAAAGCAAAGGTTAAAGTCAAAGAAACAGATCCAACGTGGAGTCCGATTTAGCTCTTGCCTGTGACAATTCCCCACTGTCAATGTCCATTTCACAATCTTGTGGAAAAAAGGGTGACAACGTTCTAACAGCTCCTCAGATGGATCTTTCTGAGAGTGTCCGCCACCGGTGTCAGTGTTCCAAATGTTGAGATTTGTCTTTTGTTCTGCTTTGGAAGTGTCTGCTTTATACCTGTAGACTTAAAAATATTCACAACCGGGCTTCCCTGGTGGCGCAGTGGTTGAGAGTCTGCCTGCCGCTGCAGGGGACATGGGTTCGTGTCCCAGTCCGGGAAGATCCCACATGCCGTGGAGCGGCTGGACCCGTGAGCCATGGCCGCTGAGCCTGTGCGTCTGGAGCCTGTGCTCCGCGACGGGAGAGGCCGCAACAGTGAGAGGCCCACGTACCGCAAAAAAAAAAAAATATATATATATATATATATATATATATATATATTCACAACCTAAAAGTTGAGAGTTATCAGGAATTTTGAGGGCTTCAAGCCCAGGAGGCCACATCTCAAGTTAAGGAATTTAGTGTTTCTCTATGTATGGGAAGATGTAAGAGTCTGGGCTTACTGAAATAATTTCTTTGGTGTGCACCTCAGAAACATCACGAATATTAACTTATTTTGAAGATGCTCCATGTTGATAACTCATGTTGTGCAGACACTAAATTGGGATAAACTTGACGCAGTCCTTTTGGATGGATCTGCTTAAGAGCTGTCTTTGAAACAACTTGAATTTTCAACTATCACAAAATATCATATTGCTCATAGGAGTCAACAGATTTCAAAGCACATATGCATTAACATGCATTGCAATTATTTTTATTTTAGGCCAACATGAGTATTTTTTCATCTTATAGATGTAAGCAAATTGTTTTACATTTTGTCCTGAATGAATGCAGATTTGGTCATTCGTGTATATGTTCTATCTTTGTTGATTTCACTATTTCTTTTCTTTTTTTTTTTTTGCGGTACGCGGGCCTCTCACTGTTGTGCCCCCTCCTGCTGCGGAGCACAGGCTCTGGACGCGCAGGCTCAGCGGCCATGGCTCACGGGCCCAGCCGCTCCGCGGCATGTGGGATCTTCCCGGACCGGGGCTCGAACCCGCGTCCCCTGCATCGGCAGGCGGACTCTCAACCACTGCGCCACCAGGGAAGCCTGGGAAGCCCTATTTCTTAATTTTATATTTACATCTAACATTTTACTCCTAGTTGTGTAAAATAGTGGTATTGTACTAAAACAGAAAGGGTTATGTTGTGTAGTTAATTTGTAGCTCTAAGGTATAAAAGCAATATTCTAAATTTATAAACAAGTCCGGGGGTCCACAGAAAAATGGATATTGCAACTAACTGCTGGCAAATTTTCATGTTAAGTGACCAGATGCTAGCCTCTTTTTACTATTAAAATGACATTTTAATTTTCTTGACTAAGACATTCTGGTAAGGAGTCTCACATTGTCCTTACACACCTAAAAGAATCTTCTCTTTCCCACCTAGGTTTTCCCACTCAGGTTTTCCCGAATTTGGATACAGGTTCTCCTTTCAAGCAATTTCCTATGTCCTCCTGTAACATTGGTCTGCTGGTGAAGTGAAGTGCTGCAGTGACCTTTTTAATTCCCCTGACTTTTTACAATCTTGGAAATTTAGCACAACAGCAGGAGTTTAATCATATTCACGGATGTAAACGACAAAATAAGGTACCTTTAAATTCAGAGGGAGATGTGACCTCCAAGGTATCAGAGGCTTCAGAGAGTCCCTGGCTGTCCCTGGGGAGAGCTGAAGCTGTGCTCCTTGTGTTTCTCACGATGCATCACTACATCCCGGGCTGACACATCTACCCACCGCTTATACTTGAACTTATAAGCTACAAACTCCTGCACGTGAAACTCATTTACCGGAACTATCATATTTGGTATTCATTTTTTTCTTTTCCAACAATGTCCTTTTTGATTTATTCAGAATAGTATTCATTCAAAGATGTTGACATCTGGTGATTTAATTTTTTTCTCCCAGTTTTACTGAGATATAACTGACATACAGCACTGTGTAAGTTTAAGGTGTACAGTGTAATGATTTGACTTACACACATCATGAAATGATGACCACAGTAAGCTTAGTGAACATCCATCATCTCATGTACAGACAAAATTAAACAAATAGAAAAAAATATTTTTCCTTGTCATGAGAACTCTTAGAATTTACCCTCTTAACAACTTTCATAAAAAGTGTATCATAGTGTTAATTTCATTTAGTATGTTGTACATTACATCGCTAGTACTAATTTATCTTACAACTGGAAGTTTGTACCTTTTAACTACTTTCACCCGATTCTCACTCCCCCCACCCCCTGCCTCTGGTAACCACAAATCGGATCTCTTTGATTTTATTTTGAAAATGTATTCTATTACATTGGATATTTAAAGTCTTTGCAATACCAGAGACTATTAGGTACAGGTTGCGTAATGCCAAATACTCATTTGTTTGCGTGAGTACCTCACAACTGGTGGACTGATTCTTTAAATCGAACTGGAGGGTTACTCTGATTCCCTGTGGGTTTAGCAGTGCCCAATCATTTAACTAAGTGTCATTATATGTGTTTTCAGTTTTAGGTCTCAATTGTTGTGCAGTTCAGTTGATGGATGAGATGGCCTAAAGAAAAGTAAGAAAGAAAAAAAGAACAAGGTAGCCCAAAGTGACAGAGCAGATCAGCTCTCCTAAATTCCCTGTCCATACAGCCATTGTGATCAAGGTGATTGATGAAGAATCCTATCAGCTCTGAGCTGTTTAGATGTCACACTGATAGGGAAGAGCAGTGCTCACCATGTTCTTGCAGTTTTGAGAGGCCAACAGTTAACACATCTCTACGGCTAGAGACAGGCTTCTGTTCTTTAGATGGAGGCAAGAGGTTATCAATTTACATTAGCCATGAAGATTTGCTTTATAGGTAGTCACCTTTAAAAGGCAAATTACTGAATGTTTCATCTCCCCAAACTACTTCTTCTAAATCTTCAACTGAACCCTGCTGATGAGCATAGGCGTGTTAGTGCAACTGAGAAATTACGATACTCATTTTTTTTTAAGCTAGCAAACACTTCTTACTGAGTGCATTTTGTGGACTATCCTGATTGCAGTGGGAGAAAGAAGCCCTGCTGCTTTTCAACCTCATAGCTTTTCTTCCCAAGAGAATGTGTGTCTCCCAACAGCCTACGTGGTCATAATTAGCCCTTCAAACATCAGTCCCCATGAAAACTGAAACCAAAGAGTAAGGAGAAGGAGAGATGAGTGAACTATATGATTTATTTTGGGGTTTGACCTTAGTAGGCTCCAGGCATCTGGATGCTTGGAGGAAAGGTTTCTATTTCTCTTTATACTATAAAGCAGATTTTCTGGTAAATCATTAATTAATTTAAACATAAGATATGTTAACATTAACCAAAACCTAGTATAGCTGTAAGAGTATATATTTAGTGAATTTATAATCATCTTAATCTTTGACAAATATTTAAACTCTAAAATAGCATATATTCCTGATCATTGATCTGAAGATTCTTGGCAAGGGAGTTCTTTTTCTTTATTTAAAATTGCTTGTTCTTGGTTGAGCTGGAAGTACTGGAAAAAAAAAAAAAAAAGATGTCATTGCTATGATCTGAGACTAGGAAACTTCAGGCTCCATAAATTTGTTTTATTTGATTTAGATTAGGCAGTAGATAATGTAGCTGGACACAGTTGACAAGAAATTATTTTTCATTTAAAGAACTATTTAAAGAAGAAAAAGCTCATTAAAGAAAATTTAGTGGCAAAAGTAGAAACAGGATATACAAATACACAAATAGCTCTATCACAAAAAGTAAACAGGCAATATATTACTGGCATTTTAGTATTGCTATTTGGCCCTTTTGAATATGCCAAGATTTAAACATATATAGTTGTGATCATTTTATATGTACCTTTTAAAAATCCTGGTAACTTAACCTAACATTATGTAACAAGACATATCTACGTTATTAGATAATCTTCATAAACTGAATAACAATATATTCTTATACATTCTGTTTACAGACACTGCTAAGTGATCTACTGAATATCCTTTTCCCCCACTGGATCCTTGCTAGAAACGCCCCAATCTGTTCAAGTGATTATGCCTCTCCTACATGATTTAGGGAAGAGGGATCGTTTTTCCTGAAATATCTTGGATTGGCTTCCAATCAATCATTGTGGTCTTATAACTCTTTCCATTGAATGGGTACAAGGTGCCATGTGACCCAGTGACGTCCAGTGACATATAAGTGGAGGTCTACTAGTTTGCTGATAGCTGCATTTCAAGCACTTAGACTGTTGGCAGGCATTTATCAAGTGTTGAATAAATAATTATTGAATGAATGGATTTTAAATGCTAAAGAGTTTTTCATTCAAAATAAGAATTCATTGGAACAGACTGTTCTTTCCAGGCCATTGCTGTGTCTGGATGTGTTGCACGGAACTGCTGCAGCCATCTTGTTACCAGTGTAAGGGTGAAGCCCACCCACAGGTGAGGCTGACCCAAGAGACTCAAAGAAGCAGAGCCCAAGCCATCATGGAAGATCCCTGACTTCTTGAGATAATAAATTTCTTTCTTGCTTACATCAGTGTAAGCTGAGGATTTCTATCATTCGTTGATGAAGTAATCTTAACGGATATATGCCGTTTTATGCCAAGAGTTACCATATTTGTTGAGTAATACATATAAAAGAGTTTATAAGGTCTCCATTTGGCTACCTACCATTACAGGGCATAATAATAAAATCTCTTGATATATTTAATAGAAAGGTGGATACTGTTTTTTAAAGAAATTATACTAATGTGATATATATTTTATAAAATTCAATAACATTTAACACATCATGATAAAGCATAATTTTAGGTACTACCAAAGAACAAATATCAACAGCTGGGAGACCCTTCTAGAGGACCAAAGAATTCTGAATCTCAGCCTTCACTGCTTTTCAAGCTGTGCATAGAACAAGATTATTCTTCACTACCTTAATTTCAGCACCAAGTTTCTGAAAGCCATTGTAGTTATCTATTGCTACATAACAAATGACTCCCAAATTTAGTGTCTTAATACAATGACATTCATTTTATTATTCCTCATGATTTCCGTGGGTCAGGAATTTGGGAAGGGTTGAGCTGGCTGTGGGACTCTGATCGCAGTCAGATGGTGGCTGGAGCTGGAACAGTGGCAGGGGTGGGGCTGGAGCAGCAGTCAGCTAGGGGATCTCTTCATATGGTCCAAGGGCCTCTCCATGTGACCTCTGCTCATGGGTAGTTTGTGCTTCCTCACAACATGGCAGCCTCAGGGTAATCAGGCTGCTCACAAGGCCTGAAGTTTTCTAGAGAGAAGCAAACCGAATGGGAGTTACATTGCCTTTTATGATCTCGCCCCAGAAGTCACACAGCTTAATTTTTGCTTCATTGTATTTTATTTTTGCAAGAGAGCCACAAGCCTTCCCAGAATCAAGGGAAAGAGAATTATACTCCATCTCTTGATGGGGGAGTGACAAGATTCTAGAATAGCATATGGGTCGAGAGAGATTTTGATGGCCATCTTTGGAAAACACAACCTGCCATAACCATTAAAGACGTTTCTGTGTGGCTTGTTTTTTAATTTTTTTTCTTCTTTCTTTTGTGTTAATTTTGCTGTCTAAAATCTGTGGAATGACCAAATCTGTAAGTTCCTTGGAGTTAAGGAACTCATTCTTTCTTTCCATGCAATTCCAGGACCACTTGGATTCCATATCAAGGATCAAACTAAGTTCAGAAAGTGAGAGAATGGAAAGACAATTCTGTCATTAGTGAATAGTTAAATAGGGTTGTTGATAGCAAATGAGAAGCATAGAGAGTATATATTACAGGATATAATCAGACGGAAAAAATAATGTGGTCAGCAGCAATCAGGAAAGATGTGGAAATTAAGAGGGCTCTAAAAATATATAATTTTACAGTAAAATCATCAGAAAACCAAATGCTCAAATTATGATTAACATGATAATGGAGTGCCTATTACGGGCCCACACATTTGATCTGTTACAAATTTCTGACATGCTTCTGCATGTAAAATATATCATTGTAAGCTCAGGGCCCATTAATGTGTGCAAATGTTCATATAACAGATGGCATCTCACTGTATAAACATTATCAATGCAGATATTAGCAGCTAAAACGTTGTCTATTTCATGTACCTACTTCTACAACATGGACCCCAAGGATTGCTTAATTGTAAAGGTTCTCGTCTCTTTCTTTCTTTTTCTTTTCATTGTCCAAAGAAAAGAATTTTCAAAGCCTTCACACATAATGTGACTGTGTGTGTTGTAATAATTTATCTTGCTGTTTTCTCTCAAGCATGGATAGATGCGTATTGGAATTTTATGTTCTCTTTTAGGCGAAAATTACTGATACTGGAGGGAAAAAAAGAAAAGCACTTTTGCATTCATTCATTATTTATTTATTCATTTAAAAAAATCATTGAAATCCTACCATGTGACAGGCACTGAGAAATCAAAAGCCAGAAAAAAAATTGATATCATCCTTTTTCTCAGAGCTATGAAAACAGCAGAGAGTTCATAGCATGGGGAGACAGGGTGTGATGAGGGCAGAACACGGGCTTCCCATTCAAAGAGCCCTGAAAAAATTTGAGTATTTTTACGGGAGAAATGAACACCAACATTCATTAGTGGATACACAGAGTTGTTTTTATTCTAAAATGCTTTGAAATTTCTTTGCATTCCTTATTCACAAGTCTCTGTTAAGGAAGATATCCTATCTTCAAAGCACTTGGAGAGAGAGTTTTCATACATAATGTAACTGCATCAATAACTATTTAATGTAAGAATAAGTATCTCCAAAGGGGGAAAAAAAAACACTATGGCTTCTGTTATTTAGCATTCCTAAAATTACCTGGGCTTTACAGAGCAATGTCTATGTAAATGGTAAAATTGATTCTTACTTTTAAAACATTCTTTCAAGATTCTCATCAATTTGTGGGAATATCAACCTTTCACGGATAAATTAATAGAAGTGTTTTTACGTCTTTGATTACAGTGGTACAGGAGAATGCCTCCCATTCACACTGCTGAGTGTTCCTGAGTATTCGAAAAGTTCTCCTGAAAGTTTACTCAACAGATTCACAATAAACAATGAATTCAATCTCCTGCATGATATAAAGGGCATCAATGAGGAAGACCAATAACCAAGCCAGTATGACCACCCGCCCCATACATTAATTCAATATAAAGCTGTGGAGAAATGAGGAAGAAACAGATGTTGATCTTAGGATACTATGGCTTATCTGCCACTACAGAAGGATTTATGAAATGCTACAACGACGGAATCTTTTCGGAGATCAGTGGCATTCTCTGTTCTGAGTGTCACACAGCCTCTTAGATGAAGACATCAAAGAGCCACACCAGAAACAACCAGTGCAGTCCTAATACTTTGCCTACATACGCTGAGCAAAATGGAGATTGGAGGCGATTAATTGGAGGCAATTACCAAGATATGTTTTTTTCTTTTTAACTATGAACATTTTTCACACTGTTTGGTTAAATCTTTTAGGAACATAAATCATGCAAAAACTTTCCTCTCTGGCTACTTCATGTCACTTTGAATACGCACCAGAAGATGCCAATTCTGTATTAATTTCTAGTTTTGTATTTTGATGTTTAAGGGTAAAAAAAACCAAAGCTTGTTATTCAGGTTTAGCAACACATTTAAAAATTATTTGAAGGACATGTTAAAATTATAAGGTAAAATAACTTAGAAAAATCTACTTTATGAAACATTAATATTACTAGTTTTATTTTTAGCTGTTATTGTAATTTACTTATTGCAAAATTTAAGCAGGATTAATTTTGTATAACAAACATATTACATTGTAATAGGTTGTTAGTCCTAGAACATAGTTTGCTCTACCAATTTTGTGATTCTTTTGGATAATTTTAATAAAAATAGTATTATGGGCTAGGAGTATATTATCAATAGTTTTGTTCTATGAATTATTATTTTTTAATAGTTCTTTATTGGAGTATAATTGCTTCACAATACTGTTAGTTTCTGCTGTACAACAAAGTGAATCAGCTATACATATACATATATCACCATATCCCCTCCCTCTTGAGCCTCCCTCCCACCCCTCTAGGTCATCCCAGAACACCAAGCTGATCTCCCTGTGCTATGCAGCTGCTTCCCACTAGCTATCTATTTTACGTTTGGTAGTGTATATATGTCCATGCCACTCTCTCACTTCGTCCCACCTTACCCTTCCCCCTGGCCATATCCTGTCCATTCTCTAGTAGGTCTGCGTCTTTATTCCCGTCTTGCCCCTAGGTTCTTCATGACCATTTTTTTTTTTTAAGATTCCATATATATGTGTTAGCATACCGTATTTGTTTTTCTCTTTCTTACTTACTTCATTCTGTATGACAGACTCTAGGTCCATCCACCTCACTACAAATAACTCAATTTTGTTTCTTTTTATGGCTAATATTCCATTGTATATATGTGCCACATCTTCTTTATCCATTCATCTGCCGATGGACATTTATGTTGGTTCCGTGTCCTGGCTATTGTAAATAAAGATTATCTTTCAATTGAACGTTTAAAGTCTTTTTGTTGACATTCTTGCTCTTTGTTAAAAATAACTTTAAATTTCTTTGTGAATTTTTAATTTATTGGGAAGATTTAGGGAAGGTTCATTTTGATCCCAAAAATGTAACATAAAACTAACTTTCTATGAATTAATTTAATAAGTCAAACTATTTCTAAGAGAATATTTATTATTATTTAAAAAAATAACTGCCTACCAATATTTTCACTCTATTGAAAATACATCTTTAACACAAGCAATATTTAGGAAATGTAAATATAAGAGAGGATTCATTAGGAGGAGGCAAAAATGTTATGAAAATGTCTAAAATATAGAAAAAATAAAAGAATTTCTTATAATTTTTAGTGGAGTTTGATTGTGTAAAAGCCAGGAGGTGCTTTACAACAGCCCCCTTTTTTTCTGATACTCCTCTGTCTCACCACCAGATGTCAGACTCTCACTGTATATTTAAATTCCTTCCTTGCACAGTAGACAGCGTTATCTTTTTATCTGTAAATGTTCACTATTCCAAAATCATTTCTCTTTTCAAGTCCAGCACACGACTTAAAAACTTGCCTTTGAAAATGAATTCGTAGACACTTATTTTAGCTGTTTCAGGCATACCTTTACAGTTTCTATGTAAGTATCCTCTTTCAGTTCACTCTTGTGAGTTTTGTATTCATTTTGAGATACAGTTTATGTTTATACATGTACATCAATAATAGATGTCTTAGTCTTAAAATAAAAAATGATACACATATATGCCAGAACAATAGGAATATATTTGAAACAAATACAGAAAAATGAAAAATTAAGATTATTAAAATAGTTTATTTTTGATAAAAATTGTGGTGGAAAAATACTATTTAAGTATTATATTTTTATTATTACATAGGTGTTATTTTCTCACAAATATCTACATGTATGCCAAAATTCCTCATTTTCTCATTAGAGAAATAAGCACAATTAGATTTAGCATATTTAATTTAATTTTAACTGGCAAAAATTAAGCAGAGTACTATATTTTTATTTGTATATACTATGGCCCAAATAAATAAAAGTTCTTAAAATATACATTTATCCTTTCACTGAGTTATAAAGTGTTGTGAATATTGAATTAATTTATTGTAAGACTTTATTCCATGTTTTTAAAGAATCATGCTTTTAATTTCTGTGTATAATGCCTGAAATGCTTAAATAGAAATATAAGGAACAATATGTAAATACAATCAAAGAACACTGATGTTACAGTTTTATGTACATTAAGAATCACGTTTAATATTTACTGGTTTAATTCATTTCTGATTCTGTGTGATGCAGAACCTAGCTAATTTCAAGAAGTGTGTAATTGGGACAGGATAAACCAGGAGAAAACATTTCTTGTTCTGATGATTCATAACATTTTTTTAAAAAAGCACATAAACCCTATCCTATCATAAGCATAAGCATTAAAGTACGGTAGTAAATTGGTAAGCACACATAAACATGCCGCTGTAGTTTATGCTTCCGACTTGCCATTTACAATAGTAAATTGTGTAGTTACTAAACAACTAGTTACAGGGAATTAACAGAAGACAGTTATCCGAAAGGAAAGGAGAAGAAAGAAAAGCAGAGAATCATCTAGGACATGCATGAGGGAACTATCTTATGTAAACCCAATCTCCCTACCCTGTTAGACTCTGTATCAGAAAAGAGGGTTTTTCTCTGTCTTCAGTCCTTTTAAAACTTTACATTCTATTGTTCTTCCCAGTTGAAAAATACCAAATTCTAAGAATTACTAAAACTGACGAGCGGTCTTGATTTCTTTTAAGACAATCCTTGATTTTTTTTTATTTTTAAAGTTTGATTAAAATAAAAATATAAAAAACTACCTTATTATTTTCCATTGCTAACATAGTTATTTCTCAATCACAAATGTATTGCCATTTCCTGAAATACGATTTGGGGATTTTTTTTTAACATAAACTAGACATGTTTATCATGGATTTTTACCTTTAGTGGTGCTTCTAGATGCCTCCTCATTTTTATAAAGCCTCATTCATCTGACTTCTTTTAATGAATATGCATATATTCCTTAGTAAGTGAATACAACTTTTGCTTTCACTTGTTAGTAAGAACTTAATCCTCATTATTGAGACAACGCTGAAACCTTGAATACTTGTCAAAGATTCATTTTATAATCCTGAGGTTGATTTACACAGGGGTTCTGCTTACAATAATTGATTCATTCCATACTTAAAACCCACTGATCTCATTACAATTATGGGAAGGCATTTTAGCTGTTGCAATTTAGACTTACATCAAAGAAAAAAGAAAAAGAAAAAAAGGAAGAGGCACCCTCTACCCGCTTCTGGATTTCTGCAACACATGAAAGAATTAGGTCATATCATGTATAGAAATAAAACCCCAGTACTGACCTTTCCAGACTGAAAAGGTTGCCCTGGAAATATAAAATAATGAAACATATTTCATTTGAGCAATATTTGCATAGTTGAGAATGAAAATATTATCAACTTTATTATCCTCATGTACCTATTTTTCCATTAAGAATTCGACAGTATTAAAGTGACTAAAACACAGTTTTAAACTGAATTTTAACATTTAAGTCAGTGTCTCTACAGAGAAGCTATCAGTTCTAAGAACCCAAAATATGAAATATAGCATTTTAAATGTATTTGGTGAATATTACGGACATGCTGGCTTCTCTTTAAAGGTGTATACCATATTTCTTTATTCCAAATACTATTCTATTAAAAACAAATAAAGATATATTTTTAAACCAATCGATCAGGTTAAAGATGCATCAAAACACTTTCCACTTTTTGGAGGCTTTGCTAAAAACGCAGTAGGTCTTAAAGAGCAAATGGAGAGAGCTTCTTTTATATCTTAATATTTGGAATATTTAAGAAGATAGAGACTTATTGGTGAAGGAAGTACTAGTTATTAAAGGCAAACTGAAGCAGGATTTCTATTTCATAAATCATTTAAAGGCAGTTAAAGAAAAAAAGGGAGTGTTGTACATCTTTTCTAGCTTTGTTCATTTCATTGAACTTTCATTATTGTTGCAAAGAGAAGAAAACAATAGCTGTGGTTTATTAAGACTGTAATTTTATTCACAGCAGAAAACATGTTTCATAAAGTGAAAGGGATATTTTACCAAAAGCACTTGCAAGCACTTAGGAAGAGCTTCATGAAATAAATACAACAAAAATTCAGTTCAGTGTACTTAAAGTTTATTGCTTATGAAACATACTCTTTAAGCTAATATAATCATTTCTATGAATTACCACCTCTAGCAACGGGAGGGCATTTCTCTGGTGGGGGTAAAAAGAAACTTTGAGTTTTCCTGTCAACTGTGAACATTCTTGATTTGGCTGATGGGAATCTTGATCTCCCAATCCTAATATCGTCAAGTGCAGGGGAAATCTAATTCATTAACTTTTCCAAACGTTTTTAAAAGTTTCCTTTCATCAGGGACCATTTTGACCTTCTTTATCCATACCACTCTAGAGACCAGAAATACAAATGACAATAATTGACATCCATTAGTTAGTAGCTCAGAAGCCCACTCTGTATGACTGTACCCTCTAAAGGCAAATTATCTTTGTACAAAAAATCCATATTTTAAATGAACTGTTAAACACATCATACCATGATTCTAAGATCAGTATAATATGGTTTTAAGATGTTTTAATATTAAAAATGTGAGACATAAAATATTTCCTAAATTTTGTTTATAGCAAATGTATTTTTAAATATCCTGAGACAATTTACTTGTCTCTCTTCTCTCGTGTATGTGTTTAAGTCAGATATTAAGTCAAGTCCTAATAAATGGCCGATTTTCAGAACAAAGGATAATTGTTTTTCTTCCAGTTACTTTAAAATTATAGGAGAAATAAGTCTACTTACTTAAATCTGTATTTACATAAACAATAATGAATTAAATTTACCTATGTGCTTTTTTACTGAATAATTCTTTAATAATTAGAATATAACATGCATTTTAAATAATTCAGTGGACAATATCAGAGGCATTTATCAAGAATTTTCAGTCCTTATTCAAAACTCTCTTAAATGATTATTTTATTTCCAATATTAAATAAAAAGGTTTACAGTTCATCTGTTACAAAATCATCATATTATAAGCCAAATAATGTGATACATAGAATTGATGGAAACAAAAGGGAATTTTTGTGGTTCAGATTTAGAATGTATTGAAATTTGGAAGAGACAGTAAACAAATAATTTAAAGCTTTTTAAAGATTAAGACTGACAAAGATGATTTTCAAGGCTATCTATGTTTTTTGTGTTGTTATTGAATTTTCTAGACTTCAAATTTACATTTTTCTTCACAAAGCTATATTATATTCACCAAAGGGGAGGGATACATAAATTGGAATTTTTTGGACCTTTAAAGGAGAAATTAATATAAGTGATTACTGTTACTTTCCTTAGACAACTGTAAATAACTTCATTAAGGTGAGAGAAATTAATCTCAACACTTTAAGTTTTTAAAATAAAAATGTTAGAATAATCTAGAAGATCAATTTTGAATGACAATATTAGTAAGAATAACTATAAAAATCTATCCATTATTTTAGAATTGAATCAGTAAAAGGTGACTATTATGGTGAGATAAATATTCTTAAAAGCTATCGAATTTTCCATCAGCTACGCCTGTCCATTTTGTCTCATATAGTGTTTAGATTTCATATACTCTAATATGTATTTCACTGAAATTATAAAACATACAACATTGTCCTTAAATATATAACATACTAGTTAAGTAAACATTTCAAAGTGCACTTAAAATGCCTCTAGAAAACATAATAGAAGAGATTTAAAAATAAATCTTGAAAGACTGCATTACCATAAGCTTTTCATTGACTAAAATATTTACTCATTACACATGTTTATTTTCCATATTTTGTTGAAACAGAAGACATCTAGACGTGGACTTTTCTTACTCTTGGAGAAAAGATTTCCCCCTTTTCAAGAATAACTAATATCTTGAAATCACTCTCTTCACTTCTGTAACTGCAACCATTAATAAACATTTGTGTGGCAATATCACCAAGCAGCACCTAAAGTCAATTCGTACTTTACAAATTCTGGATTATGGTCTCCATTTGCACTACACCTCCTCTTTCCACTCGGTTATACTTCTTCCACTTCTCTTTTTAAATTTCTTAATCACACCAAGAGCCACAGTGGTTATGATGACAAACACTGGGTACAGAAACATTTTCTACGGCCAATTTATAAGTATATTCATTTATTTGTGGTGCTTTTTCAGGTCACTCTACATTTGCTCCTTGTTTAGGGCACTTACATAACTCCCCTCCTCTCTCGGTTAGCTTTGGATTTCATCACAGACCCTCTCCCAAATCGAACATTAAGCCCCTTGTAGGAATACACCCAAATCTCATCCTGTAGGTGGGTACATTAATTTTAATTTAAAAATTCGGTTGCTTCTGAGGGCTGGCTTTATGATTAGACGTCTTCAAATTTTCTTTGCATTGGGAACCTGAGTAGTCTTACTTTTTCTTTTTTACTCTTCATCATAATGCCAAATAAAGTGGGACTGAATATTTTTGATAACTTAAGTCCAAACAAGACTTCCTGTTCTAAAGCCCATTTCCTGAATAGAATCTTCAAGAAAAAAATAATATGCTGATAGTAACCCCTAAAGACGCTTAAAATTTTTTTCTCATTTGCATAGTAAGATTTAATTTCCATCCCTTAAATATGACGAATTGCTGAGATTTTCTCCAGTTAATGCTTTTAACAGCTCCCAATAAACTTCATTAATCAGGCAAGCTCGAGGCCCAATGTGTAGCCTGGAAGCAGCTAATTTGCTTGATGAGACCCCGACTTTAGTGAATAAACAGGTGGATAATCTGAGGGCTTTATGGCCTTAATTACAGTCTAATCAGTTCAGCGGTTGGCGGGCAAAAAAGACAGAAAAAAGGGGGGTAGCTCAAAGCCACTTTTCCTAAAATAGATTTGCACCCTTTTTAAAGACACCTCAATTACTGACTTCAGTTTACCTCCCAGTCTGTTTCCTCTTTTCTCCTTCTCACTTCCCCCACCCTCCCACTTTTTCTTTCTTTCTACTCGGCTTCTTTCCTTCCCCCTGACTTCTGTTTGCCTCCTGCGTCTTTTCCGTTGTCTTGTCGGAACCCACCGCTTCCCCCGTCTCTGGCTCCGCACCTCTGCGGACGCTGGATTCTCCTTTTCCTCGGGCAGTGGGGTCACTTCGCTCCCCCTCTCCTCGGCTTCTCCCTCTTTCCTCCCCTCCTTTCCCGCTCTCTCCTCTCCTCAACCCCCCTCCCCTCCCCCTCCCCCCCGCTCCACGCCGAACAGCCTCCCTGTCACCAGTGGGCCGCCTGACAAATCACTTCAAGGGCAGTCGAACTTTGAAGGACAAAACAAAGCTTCAGCATATGGTCCAATCCCCAGATGTTTGTCTTGCTTCCTCCCTCGCTCCCCACCTCCCCCTGCTCGGGCTTCGTTCGGAAGCCCTGCTCGCGGCCGCCTTCTCCGCGCGCCCCGCGCCGCCTCTCCACCTCCAAGTTCAGCGCCGGCTGAGAAGTAGCTTAATCTTCCTTTACGTCTTTTGTTTCCCCGGCCTCCCTTTCTAGCTGATTCGTGGGAGGAAGGCGAGGTTTCTGTGAGCCTAGTGATTTCTGTTGAACTCTGCAATTAGCGTGAGGCTCCTGGTCAGTTACACTACAAGGGGTGCTGAGGAGGGACCCCGGGAGGCTGTCGGAGGTGGCGGATGCCACGCGGGGAGAGGATGCGGTGGGACAGTGGAGGGCCCCGGGCCGGGCGCCGTCCCAAGACGCCTTCGCCTTCCGTGTCCCGGTGGGGGCGCGGCCTGGGGGACCTCCCGGGGTCCCCGCTTCGCCGAGAACGGGGAGCCCCCGGAAGGAGGGGTGGGTGCGCGTCCGAGCGGCGGCCGCAAGACCTCTTTCCCCCCACTCTCCCATCCCGCGGCGCCCTGGCCTCTCCAGGCCCCAGTAGCGGGAGAAGCGAACCTTCCCCTCGCCGCAAACCCACTCCCGCAGCGAAGCTGGCGGGGGTGTGGAGTGGGGTGATGGAGGAGACACCCCCAGTTGGGGCGCACGGAAGCTGGCGCGCTTTGGGCAGCGGGGGAGGGGCCCCGGCCGCCGAGCGCGCGGAGGACCTGGGCTCGGCCCGGGCCCCCTGCCGGAGAAAGTGCGCGACGGGATGGGGAGGAAGGAGCCACCCGCCGCCGGAACCAGCGGGGCTCGAGGGGGAGCGCCCCCAACACTCTAGGCGGTTCCCCGAGCCCCACCGGCTCGTTGATCAGCGCGCATTTCTTCCCCATTTCGGACCCGCCAGACCTCCCACCCTGTTTCATCGGTTTGGCGAGGACCCGTGGCTGACGAAAAAGCCTTCGGTTCTAGAGAGTCGCGCACATCTGGCCACTACAGCTCTGGGGCGAAGGAATTGGGTTTCACGGAGCCAAAGTGCCACGCAGTTTACTTTATTCCACCCCCGTCAGCCACTACGCCCTTCGCAGTGATCCATCCGATCCGCAGACACCCAGAGAAAGTCAGGTTCCCTCCCGCCCCCCGCTTTCTTAATCTGCTGGCCCGATCTATTTATGGCCACACAACTTCGCTGGCTTTGGGTCAACAAAGGCGTGGAGAGAGGTGAAAAAGATTCTCCGCAGTGGAAACAATGAAATAAACGGGACGCGTGTGTTTGCCTGTACATTATCCAGTAAAATCCGATTGTCCTAGAACAAGCCAGCCCTGTCAACGCTGCGGTCATTTCATTTCTCTGTAATTGTATTTGCCTCTATTTAAGGAAGGTGGAAGGTAATAATACTGAATAAGAAAAATAAAAGGGCACCCGGCAAACCGTCTACTCTCTGACACAAATATTTTTAGAAGTCTTAGCTTGTGGCGAGGTCCTGTAGCACAGAGCATGGCGATTCAGGCAAAAATGTGAATTCTAACCTGAGAAACTGAGTTTACATATCCAGATTTGTTGTGTTTATTGTTACTGTTTTCCCTCCTCTTTGGTGGGGAGAGTTTTCAACGTGTAGTGAGTTTTTCACTGTTTATTCCCTGCCCTCCAGGATTTTTAAAAATAGGTAATAGTATTATTTTAACAAAAGTATTCATTTAGTCATTTCAGAAGCTCAAACTCGAATTATGTGAGCAACGTACACAATAAAATATATTATCAATCTTTTATTCTATAATAGAAAAACACATGTGGTTCTACACTGAAGGATCAACTCAAAATATTGAATGCTGTAAAAGAGGCACTTTAACATTTGTTTTTCCCACAAATATTTTCAATGAATGGCTGAATTAGCAGAAAATTATTCAAACTGTATATACTTTAATTTCAGTTTCTTAACAGATGATAGCACTTAAACCATTTAAATAACTGGACTGTGACATTACATCGGAGGTTTCCAAAAAAGTGCAGGAAGAGTTTAAAAGACGAAAGAAGAATTTTTTCCCTGCTATCCTGAACTAAGTTAGATTATACAGTCTTTCTGGACTATAGGTGAGGCTTGACTTTTTGTTCTTTTTCTTTTATGTGATCATAAAGGAACACATGTCTGTTTTGCAACTGGGTGAGTGAGACATCTCCAAAAGAATGGCTCTGATCAACAGCCTCTGCTTATCTAAACTAAATACAGCTTAATAATATTGCATCCTGGGCTGCTCCGATGCTCTCCTACACCTGAGCGGACCAGGGCATTTTGCTGCCTAATTTCTCTTTTGTGTTACATCTTCATAATCAAAGTGCATTATTCTTTTCTCAGAATACAATGGGAATCCCTCCTTCCCCACCCCCAAGTTCTGAAAATTCTCAAACTGGCCCTGGAGAAATATAAATGCACAAAGCGACAGGCGAAGCAGGCCCTGTATTCAGCACTCAATCATTTCCTGTCACAGGTGCAACCACTATGCGTTATCCTGCAATGATTGATAGAGTGGGTTTGTGCAGACTGGGGGAGCTGGGGAGACTCAGATGGGGTCCTGTCATTTGGGCTCCATTTCATACTACCTGTAGGGAAAAGGAAATTCTTTGCAGGGATTGGCTGTTTAGGGAGTTTTAAATTTTAGTTTCTTGTGTATAATAGAAAGGTCATATTTTCTAAAAGTTATAGCTTGAAGCCTTATTTTAGCATAAACTTTATGCTGGGGAAAAGTGAAACAAAACAAAACAGCTAATCATAACACCATAGACTTCATTTAAAGTTGACATGTTATAGAGTATAGCACCTAATTCCCCCCTAATTATGCTAAGTATGTAAAGTTATTTTTTGCAAATAGAAAAAAATTCAAAATATGTTTGTTTTATAACCCCAATGGCTTAAGTACACAACCACCTAATACTGAGCTTAATGTCTATACAATAAGGTTAAAAAGTGTACTTATCATGAATCACTTTACTGGATAATGAATTGTGTTATTGTATGCCATTCAATAATACACTAAATATAGAGAATATAAGGTAAAGCAGAAATTTTTAGCATTATAGACTCTGGCTGTACTTCATTTTAGCTGGGGACCAGATTTTTGCGTTTGCTTTTGCTATGATCAGTCAAGATCTTAACTAATGAATGTAAGATAAACGTTGACAACCATCTCACCAGTGCTATGTAAAACTGTAAAATCCTCTAGGTCCTTCAATTCTTTTCGAAATGGCTAAAGGCAAAATGATTTGCGTAAAGAGGTCTCAGATTTTAAAATGTAAAACTTCTTTCATTGGGATTATTAAGTGGCTTTCAGTGATATCCACAGATGTTCATGCACCCACTGCAATGCTTTAATATTTTTTCCTGTGCTTTTTACATACAGCCTGATAGACTGATTAAACTGAGAGAACAGGAGTGGGAAATAAAACAGCCTTTAAAATGTTTCCACTTTTTTTGACACCAGAATATTCTTTTACATCAAAACATCTGAATTTTATAATTGTAGCAAACAACATTAAATTTCTTCTAAAATTTGCCAACTAAATTATGTTACCAAGCATCAATTTATGCTTTGTGAATTTTTCTTAAACTGGCAAATGATATCTATAAATCCATATTATATATATGGATTAAACATTTTAGCTGATAAATACCTTTCTAGAAAACATTTTTGTTTACTTCCTATTATAGCAACCATCTGGTATAATACAACAGTTTAAAAATCTGATGGCCCGAATAATCAATCCTTTGGGGAAGATGTTTATAGAAGAATATTTATGAAGCTAGATTGATAAAAGGTAATTTATATTGCCATTTTCTCTTTTTTATAAGAACTGGGATGAAAAGGGGCATAAAATCTTAAATGTTTTCTAGTAAATTTACAATGACTAGAAAATTAATGGATATTATTAAATGAGCACAATGCTGTATTTGTGGATATATCACATGTAAATACAAACAATGTCAACCACTGTCTTTAAAAAAAGTTTTACATTAGTTTCATTTGGAGCAATGTTAAAAAACAACTCCCCCAAGACTTTAAGTATTTTTTGGATGACCTTTAAATATTGTAGCTATTAGAACAGTCCATTTTAAGATGCTAAAATACAAAGAAACACGTTTAAAATGTACACTAATTTATTTTACAATTAGCATTAGGCTGTATATTAGATTCATAGTTGATTCTGCCCATTTTATTTTAGTTAACCATCATACAAGACCAGTAGTTATAAAGTGTTCATGATACAGAATGCTCCTTTAGCATGTCATTTATTATTATAAGGTGAAAAGTGTCCTCTTCCTTATGTTACAATATCACTGTATTAAGGTTCTTATTCCAAAAGAAATAATTTTTATGTACACATGGAGAGAAATCTACCGTTTTCTTGAATTACCAGTGAGTTTCGGTTTTCTACTGAATTATGTTTATGACTTACCAAAAAAATGGATGCAGATTGAAAGATGATTATGGTTAAATGAAACAGAAACTTTGTGAGAGGGTGAAAGAAACTTTGATTGGCATTAGGTCTGAGCAGGTGTTTGTCCTTTTTACACTGGTTTTTGGACAATGTTATTCAAGGATAGACACAGACACCCAAATTGACTGCTAAACCAAAATGAGACACCACACAAGGGGCAAGTTAAACTCCTTTTGCCTTTTATACTCAAAAACAGACCTGAAGCTGCCAATGTGGCCACTAGGTGAGTTAGCCAAAGAGCCAGAGGCTGTAGCATGGGAATGTTTTCATGGTCTCTGCAGCTGCTTGGGGTGAGACCATCTCAGAAAGAAAAGATGTGGAGAGGGTTTACTTCTAAATGATAGGGGATATTGTTCAGTGAATAAAAACATCTATAGATTTATTTCTCTCTAAACACATACACACACAGAGGCATTCTCCAAAGAATAACACTGTAGCATCACATTGGTGAAAGGGAAGGAGAAAAAAGAATACAAAAAAATATAAAAAGCTAGAGCTTAAAAGTGTTTTTGATTAGCATGAACAATGTCATACCATTTTTTTTGTTTGAAATTTTGCTTCTCGAGGGCTGCAGAACCCTGTTATCAATTTATGGTTGAAAGCTAGAACAGTGCCTTTAAAAATACATCGCAAAGTGAGCTGTTAGGAAGGAAACCATACCACAAGTGAGATCTCAATTGGAAAGCCATAATTCTCACCTTTCTCCATCCTCCAAACCCCCAGTAGATCTCAGTGCAGCCATTTTATGGTTGAGTATCTTATAGCTTTTCATTCTTCATGGCTTCTAAGGCTAGCTTTCTTCTTCCTGTAAGGTATTGTGCACATAGCTTGTTAATGTAACTTTTTGGGGTAGACTGGCATGGTGTTTTATTAGTAGGAGTATTAATAATAATATACACAGAGTATTTCTCAAGTGACAGGAATATAATTCTATACTCTATAGGGAGTACAAAATAGGTAGGACTCAAGTGCCTGTGTAAGAAGACAAACATGTAACCAAATCAGCTTACAGGTATCAATTCAACTCAATGTGTGAACTCAGACTATTAGTCTTGTAATTTACTTTTTAGCTAAAAAGTAACTTAGAAAAATTAATAGAGCTACAGTTCTAAATTGTGTAGAGAAACTGAAAAAAACCAAAGGCATGTAGGTAGCAATGTGATTTTCCAATTGCATAATTGCAACCTACTTGCCTCAATAATAACCGAGAATGGCAGAAAAACTGATAAAATGTAAACTTGCAGCTATTCTGAGGCAGATTGCTGTGCAGAGCAGTGCTACTCAAAGTGTGGACTGTGGACCAGCAGTGCCAGCACCATCTCACCTCTCATCACCTGGAGTCCCACTCCAGCCCTACTGGATCCAATTCTTCAAGGGCAGGGCCCAGGAATCGGTACTTTAATGGGCATACAGGTAATTATTATGCATAATAAAGTTTGAAGACTCTATCTTGGAGCATAGCAAGATGTTTTAGTCTTTTTCAGAAATGTATTTTCTGGAAATAGTTTATACCTTAAATATGTTTATATCAGAAGATATTTCCTATACAGGAAATGAGACTAATTAGAAACTCTTAGACATTCGGAACTTCTGTCTAAATTAAGTTTATAGACACCCTATAGAATTTGCTTAAATTGAAGTCTTTAAAGTCGAGATAATGTACAAACTTTCCTCTATGTATAACGTATAAACTTTCCTATATATCTAATGCATAAACTTTCCTATATTAGTTTTAATAGCATAAAGCACAAGTGCATTAAATAGTTAGATCCAAATGGGGTAGCTCTTTGGTTGTTTTTTTTTTTTTTTTTTTGCGGTACGCGGGCCTCTCACCGTCGTGGCCTCTCCCGTTGCGGAGCACAGGCTCCGGACGCGCAGGCTCGGCGGCCATGGCTCACGGGCCCAGCCGCTCCGCGGCATGTGGGATCTTCCCGGACCGGGGCACGAACCCGTGTCCCCTGCATCGGCAGGCGGACTCTCAACGACTGCACCACCAGGGAAGCCCGGTTATTTTGTTTTTAATGATAATATAAGTAGCCCTAAAGGCTCTGACTGACCAGCTACAGTTTTTGAAGGTCTGTAACAAGCCTGGTTCTCTTGTGTTTATCACTTCCCACCCTGGATCACAAAAGAGGTGGGAGACCAGCAGACACAGTGGAGAAAAAAAAAAAAATCGTCTGGGCAGTGGTGGTTGTGTGCCAAAAATAACAAGTGACATTTTGGAGAAACACCTTAGCTGATCAATCAAGACTGAGATGCCGATGGGAGAACAGGTAATGTAACTTAGATTTGGCCAACAGATGTTTGCTGAATAGAAGTATGGTGAAAATCTGCTTGGAAGCTCTGAACCACTTCTTGTGTCTATAAATCTCCTTCTTGATACAGGGGATGACAGTGACTTCTGTACTGCAGTCCAGTGGAGCACCCCTGCCAATGGAGCCAACAAACTGTAAAACATGTGGCCCCATGGCCTAAAGAAAGTGTGGGATGATACAAATAGATGGAGACATATACCATGTTCTTGGATTGGAAGAATCAACATTGTGAAAATGACTCTACTACCCAAAGCAATCTATAGATTCAATGCAATCCCTATCAAACTACCACTGGCATTTTTCACAGAACTAGAACAAAAAATTTCGCAATTTGTATGGAAACACAAAAGACCCCGAATAGCCAAAGCAATCTTGAGAACAAAAAAAGGAACTGGAGGAATCAGGCTCCCTGACTTCAGACTATACTACAAAGCTACAGTTATCAAGACGGTATGGTACTGGCACAAAAACAGAAAGATAGATCAATGGAACAGGATAGAAAGCCCAGAGATAAACCCATGCACATATGGACACCTTATCTTTGATAAAGGTGGCAGGAATGTACAGTGGAAAAAGGACAGCCTCTTCAATAAGTGGTGCTGGGAAAACTGGACAGGTACATGTAAAAGAATGAAATTAGAACACTCCCTAACACCATACACAAAAATAAGCTCAAAATGGATTAAAGACCTAAATATAAGGCCAGAAACTATCAAACTATTAGAGGAAAACATAGGCAGAACACTCTATGACATAAATCACAGCAAGATTCTTTCTGACCCACCCCCTAGAGTAATGGAAATAAAAACAAAAATAAACAAATGGGACCTAATGAAACTTCAAAGCTTTTGCACAGCAAAGGAAACCATAAACAAGACCAAAAGACAACCCTCAGAATGGGAGAAAATATTTGCAAATGAAGCAACCGACAAAGGATTAATCTCCTAAATTTACAAGCAGCTCATGCAGCTCAACAACAAAAAAGCAAACAACCCAATCCAAAAATGGGCAGAAGACCTAAATAGACATTTCTCCAAGGAAGATATACAGACTGCCAACAAACACATGAAAGAATGCTCAACATCATTAATCATTAGAGAAATGCAAATCAAAACTACAATGAGATATCATCTCACACCAGTCAGAATGGCCATCATCAAAAAATCTAGAAACAATAAATGCTGGAGAGGGTGTGGAGAAAAGGGAACCCTCTTGCACTGCTGGTGGGAATGTGAATTGGTTCAGCCACTATGGAGAACAGTATGGAGGTTCCTTAAAAAACTACAAATAGAACTACCATATGACCCAGCAATCCCACTACTGGGCATATACCCTGAGAAAACCGAAATTCAAAAAGAGTCATGTACCAAAATGTTCATCGCAGCTCTATTTACAATAGCCCGGAGATGGAAACAACCTAAGTGCCCATCATCGGATGAATGGATAAAGAAGATGTGGCACATATATACAATGGAATATTACTCAGCCATAAAAAGAAACAAAATTGAGCTATTTGTAATGAGGTGGATAGACCTAGAGTCTGTCATACACAGTGAAGTAAGTCAGAAAGAAAAAGACAAATACAGTATGCTAACACATATATATGGAATTTAAGAAAAAAAAATGTCATGAAGAACCTAGGGGTAAGGCAGGAATAAAGACGCAGACCTCCTAGAGAACGGACTTGAGGTTATGGGGAGGGGGAAGGGTGAGCTGTGACGGGGCGAGAGAGAGTCATGGACATATACACACTAACAAACGTAGTAAGGTAGATAGCTAGTGGGAAGCAGCCGCATGGCACAGGGATATTGGCTCAGTGCTTTGTGACAGCCTGGAGGGGTGGGATAGGGAGGGTGGGAGGGAGGGAGACGCAAGAGGGAGGAGATATGGGAACATATGTATATGTATAACTGATTCACTTTGTTATAAAGCAGAAACTAACACACCATTGTAAAGTAATTATACCCCAATAAAGATGTTAAAAAAAAAGAAAAGAAAAAAAAAGAAAGGGTGGGTTAGTCATTGAGGAATTAAACCATGAGCCAGCGTTGAGCATCACCTCTGCACCAGCACTGTGCAAGCTGTCAAG
The DNA here is from genome assembly GCF_003676395.1 of Aethalodelphis obliquidens. Classification (NCBI taxonomy): domain Eukaryota; kingdom Metazoa; phylum Chordata; class Mammalia; order Artiodactyla; family Delphinidae; genus Aethalodelphis; species Aethalodelphis obliquidens. The sequence goes on along the minus strand of NW_020837968.1, from coordinate 12,185,834 downwards.
AAGAGAAACAGAAGAATCAAAGCAGTCTGTTGGACCCTCCAGAAGCTTTCGACTTTGTGAAAGAGAGGTTGGTTGCTCATTCAAAAAACAGGAAAGCCAAAGCAAGCAATGTCTATTTATCATAAGTGTAAACTGAGTTCCAAGGAGATGGCAGTGTTCTTAGTTGCAAGTAACAGAATCCTTGAGAAACTGGCTGACACTCAAAAGAGAATACTCAATTTACAAAACTGAGTAGTCTCTGGGCTGGCATCAGAAGGGCCTGAGCATCTCAGTGATTCACCAAATGTCTTGTTTATTTCTTCCTCTTCATCTTTTCTTCAGCAGTATCAGCTTCATCCTAAGCATAGCTTGCTCAGTCCCAAGATGTTTATCAGAAGCTCCTAGACCTACATGCTTGTTTGCGCAGTAAGAAAAGAGGACATCTTTGTCCCAGAATTTTAGCAAAACCTTAATAAATTTTGTATGCCGATTCCTGAACCAAATTTGCCACCAAGGCAATTCGATGCACTAATTAAGTTCCCAGGTCTCCAGTCCCAACTTTAGACCTGAAGTTTGCATCCTTGGAACCATCCTTGGAACCACAATCCTTGCCAAACATTATGTGGGACTTAAGAAGTAGGGAGCGGAAAATGCAGAGGTAGAAAACCAAGATCTAATATAAGGGGTAAATAAAGGCTGGAGTAATCAAAGAGTACTTCTTGTAAGAGGTGGCACAGGCTGGCTCTAGAAAAGCTGGTAAGTGGAGGTAAAAAAGAGAAGACTCCAAGTAGGGGAAAAGAACAAGCAAGCATAATGTCAGGAATGAGGACAAATAATAAGAGCAATGAATCGGCCCTGACTAAACCAAAGCAATCATGTTGGAGAGTACAGGAGTGAAGCTTGGTGTTTGGGGTCACCACGAACAGGAGAGACCAGTTTAGGTTTAATGTGATAAGCAATAGGGAATTATTATAGATCGGTTGAGTGAAGGAGTCACAGCATAGAAGTATTCATTTACACTACTTGGTTTTTTCTCACACCAACCACGTGTCTTTTTTTTTTTTTTTAAGCAAACAATTACATGTGAGATGCTGGGTATAAAAAGATAAGAAAGATCCTGCGCTTACAGAGTTCCTAGCCTAACAACATAGGTCCAAGTAACACCATGCCAAATAACTTTAGGATAATTTTACTGCACTAATGAATTTATTAAAAATAGAAAAATATGATAAAATATGATTTTATCTTTTTGTATAAAATAATTACACTCCCTGAATTTATCTTTAGGGGAACGTCTTTTCAGATCTATGGGCCTCGCTTGGTCTTCTGTTTGGCCGCATTAAAATAAACCCTTATGAACAATAAGGTCCTACTGCAGAGCACAGGGAACTCTATTCAATATCCTGTGATAAACCATCATGGAAAAGAATATGAAAAAGAATGTATACATAAATACACGTATAACTGAATCACTTTGCTGTACAGAGGAAACTAACACAACATTGTAAATCAAATACACTTAAATAAAATAAATTTAAAAAAATAAAATAAAATAAATCCTAATGAGCTGTGGATATGAGGATGGGTATTCAGAAGCCTAAGCTGTAAGGGGGCTCAAATTTTGGAAAAAAATAAAATCACAAACCCAAACTTAAAAGACGTGCCCTACAAAGAAAGGTGCCGGGAGGCGAGAACCGCCCCCCGCCCCGTGCGCTCGTGTGCTGGGCCCTGGTGTCTCCCAGTGGGCGGGGCAGCCCGGCCGCCACGTTCCGCGGAGACCGGGGGGACTGGTGTCAGGCGGTGCGGTGGTGGTGACGGCCGGTGAGTGATTGCACCATCAGCTTCCTGCCGCGATCCATCATGCGGCCCCAGCCGGTGAAGAATCACAGCCTCAGCAAGGTGCTGAGCCCAGCAACATATCATTAAACAAGGTTACCACCGGCAGATTTGTTCCCATGATCAATCTGGTCAATAACCGTTCCACCTCACTGGACAATTTCTTCCCCACCCCCTACCTTCAAACATAAACAAGGATTATGAGAGCACTTGCCGAACAAAGTAAAGCTTGCCGAAGTCTTCATTTCTCCTGTGGCATTCCGCAAGCTTCTTTAAAAACCCTTATAAATCATGAAAAATACCCTTTACTACAGGATATATCCTCAGGCAAATGCTCTACCCTAATTCCATATTTTATTACCTGGTACTGACTGATTTTTTTTTTTTCTCAATTGATTACTGAATAGCATTGGGACAATTTCTTTTTTTTATTTCCCCTCAAGTCTGCAGAGCTCACTAGTTTCTTCCCTCAGGAGGTCCCAAATGGGATAGAAGTAAAACACTGCTTTTACCGCTCAACTTTCATTCTGGTGCTTTGCATTTAACTCTTCATGCACTTCTGCAGACCAGTTACTCAGTGGGGTTGGATACTTGCTTAACAGAAAATATCTTGACTTCTTCAGAGTGTAATTGAGACTGGTAAATGTTCTGACCATTAGAATTTGGAAAATTCACCGGGAATCTCTTGAGAAAAACCTATTCTGTACTCTCTGCTAGTGAGTTTGAGAGGAAAGATCCTAGTTCCTATGGGAATTTTTAAAAATGAAAAAAAATTCACAAAGAGGAGTGCTTATTTCAGAAAAAAACAAACAAACAAAACAACCAAGGCTTTCCAAATATAATCCTTCCTTTCTGACTGAGTCCCCTGGATTATTTCAGGAACTTATGGTTGTATGTTTATATCCATAGAATTAAATATAAACAGTTAAAAATAGAGATGCATTTGTGATCTTGGCCTTCTTAAAAACCATGAGAATTTAATTGTATAACCTAACTGATTAATTGATTGTGGAGAACATTAATCACAAATCTGAACTCAAACTCCGTTCCCACTTACAAAACTTTCATTATTACAAAAATAAAGTTTGTTCTCATGCTTACCTTAAGACAAGACCCCCTTGTTGTAGTCCCGCAGAGACAGAACAGATTTTGTTTTTAAATTCTGCCAGAAAAGTGTTTCTTAAAAGTGCCTTTTAAGTAATTACACTAGACAGAACGATCCATCTAGAAACTCAAGCTGCCTAACCTATTTTTCTTTATTCTTTTATTGAAATCCATTTCCTCCCTTCCTTCTTTATCTTTTTAGTGGAGATGAATTGTAGCTGAGCATTTATTTCTGCACTTTTAAATTAAATAGTTAGGTCTATCTTATGCTAAGCATTCATGGATGGAAGTTGATTCCCTTAGATGCTCATGGTACAAAACATACCACTGGTTTGATTAGTCCGAGACTCTCGCCAAGTAAAACTTTAGACATTTAGAGAAAGGAGAACTTATTGTTTAGACTTCCAAAATACATGATCGTTTCTCCTTTCAACGTATGATATATTTTCTAAACACTAATGGAATTCACTCTTTACCTTATTGTTTAAAAATGTTTATTCTTTAGCCTATTTGTGAATATTCTTGGAGTAATCCTTGCCAGTGACGTCGGTTTTAAGAAGAATGTCTAACTTGTATTGATTATCACGAAGAAACTGATTACCTGCTGGTCTGGATTAAAAGCATGCATTGTTCTTTCAGAAAATGTGTGTTAGTCTATCCTATTCTGTCTAATGTGAGTTCCAAATTCTCCTCAGGAATATCATTTCATACATCAAGGCTGATGACGTGATAAAAGTGTTATAGATTGGTAGCTCTTAATTCATTTATAAGAGTAAAATAGGAGAGATTTGTAGTAGGTCGAGGCCATACCTTCAGTTCAACAAATATTTATTGAATGCGCATTGTGGATGAGGCACTGTGTTATAGTTTTTTTCTTATAATAATTCCGTGGTTGCAGATTACATTGCTATGCTCAGAAGATACTAAATCTGAGTCATGTAGTGGAGACTTAATCTGGTTAAAACCTAGATGACTTATAGTCTAGACACAATATTCATGGCAGTTTTGTAATGGGCTTAGGTGACTCTTAGAGTACAATAATGCAAAAAAATGGAAGGAAGCTATTGCTTCCATAATACACTATAATTTGACTTAGGCTCTGTGTAGATACAGTCATCAATAACTCCGTAAAAACAATTTCACATCTATGCATCGGCTGTAATGACAAAAATGCCTAGGCTCTTGAAAGGAAGGTGATGGAAATACAAAGCATTCTTTCTATTATCCACTATCTTTTGTCTGCTATTGATTTAACTAATGACTTAAACTCAAATTTAGAGGGACAAAATGAAAAAAACATGTACATAAATGAAGATATATTAGTTATAAGTGACTTTAAATAGTATTTTCATAGCACTTTTGATATTGCTTACAAAATGTATTTTCAAGCATTAGTAAATATCCAAAGTGTCAAATAATAGCATTTGATTTTTAATTCAATAAGATTTTTCTTTTAACCACCCTGGACTAAAGATATTTGTCCCTATTTATGGATCTTGCAAAACTTCCTCATTTGTGTATCTGTATGTTTCCTTGGGTCCCCATGGTAAGCCCCAGTGTGTGCCTCTCACAGATCAGATAATTTTCAAAACCCCTCCAACTCAATCTTACATAAATTTTATTCTCAGTGGAAATATTGTAGGAGAGTCAATCAAATGTCTACCCTGACATTTACCACTGTTTCTACATTTAATTCTTAATTCACAAATCTTTCCTAGGACTTCCACTCACCTCAAATTAAATGTGTCAGTGGGAACTCGCTGTGGGTCCTGAGAGTCACTTAATGGCAGTGACATCTTACTCTGCTTCCGTGTTTGTTTTTCTCTGGATCATGCCCTTTAGACACTATATGGTCAACACATTATAGCAAGTAAGCCTTGAGCCTTTGCCTTAGCAGAGGTTGACCCCCTTTCTCATATCTGGTATGTTACCAAGTGGCATCATGCCGTTGGCATGAGATTCAGTGCCAACTGTTATGTATTTTAGGTTATTCTGCCTACTCTGAGCTCCAATTTCTTCTCAATAATAAAATTTCGCATCTGTCCTTAGGTAACACAAAACCAGCTCCCTTTCTTCTGAGAGATAGAGAAATGGGTTTAGCTAAGCAAGAGTGAAGTTCTGGGGTGGGGAGTAGAACAGGTGTGTAAGGCAAAATTCTTGTTTTTGTTTGTTGGATTTTAAATTTCCTTCAGGGCTAGACGTGAACTTACCAAGGCATCACAAATGGATAACTCAGCGCTATAGTGAACGGGATTTTCTAGGGTTTTTGATTGATGCTAATAGAGAGTTCAGCCTAGTTATTTCTGAAGGACTTTGTGTTGAGGTTTCTATTTTGGCCCTTTAACTTCTGGCCACCAAAGCTGGGATACCCCTTCCTAGTTTCCACCTGCTGAAGCGCGATTACAAGTAGTCAGCGCTCAGAGACCTAGCCTCCTCTAACAGCAGCTAAGGGAGTATTCCCAACTGATATATATCAGGTTTAGAGTCCTTCAAATGGTAACAGTCTTCCCTAGGTTGAGATTACAGGGTCAGATATGGTACTTCTCCCTCTACAATACCAGGCATCTGTGTGGTGTTTTTGTTATCATTTCTGGATAGAGCTGTGTGCACCGTGGCAAAACAAGACTAATTGAGAGTTTCTGTGTGTCCAATCAGCCATGATGCATGAAGATGGCTAAACACGAACAGCAGGAACCTGTAAGTTCAGTCTCTGGCAATTCATCTCCCTGGAGGAGACAAGTTGCAGGAAATCGAGTCTACTAAAACACTAAATAAATACACTTGATTGTCACGTTCTTGATGTTTCGCTTGCTTGCTTGCTTCATTCAACAAACACGACTGTCACCTTCTGCGGGCTCTGTGATAACGGGGTTTAAAAACACTGCTCCAGGGCTTCCCTGGTGGCGCAGTGGTTGAGAGTCCGCCTGCTGATGCAGGGGACACGGGTTCGTGCCCCGGTCCGGGAAGATCCCACATGCCGCGGCGCGGCTGGGCCCGTGAGCCGTGGCCGCGGAGCCTGCGCGTCTGGAGCCTGTGCTCCGCAACGGGAGAGGCCACAGCAGTGAGAGGCCCGCGTACCGCAAAACAACAACAACAACAACAACAAAAACACTGCTCCAGAAGCCCAGTGTCTAAAGCAGTGACCAGAGAGGTAAAGAGACCATCCCAGGATTATGTGACAAGTGACACGAGTATGCACAGGGCGTTCTGAAGTTAAAAGTCAGGGAGCTATGCTTTCATGAGCCTATCAGGAAGAGCTTGGTGAAGGGGTTAATTCAGTAAGTCCCCTACATACGAATGGCTTCCCTTCCGAAAGCACATTCCTAAGTCCAACAAAGTTAGCCTAGGTCCCCAACTAACACAATCAGCTATATTGTACTGTACTGTAATAGCTTTATAATACTTTTCACACAAATAATATATAACAAACACACACACAAACACAAAAAAATAAAGAAAACAGTTTTAATCTTACAGAACAGTACCTTAAAAAGTACAGTACACTACTGGCTACATCACCCCTTTTAGGCTTGCTTCGGACATCCTGGGCTTGGAACACCGTACTACTGTACTCTGTATAAGTACTGTACAGTAAAGTACACAAAAGCACAACCTCTTGGAGAGGATGCGCGCACGTGACAATGTATGTCAGACACGTGAACTAACTTACGTGATTGGACATGTGAACGCATTTTCGCATCTTTGAAAGTTCGCAACTTGAAAGTTCATATGTAGTGGACTTACTGTACTATAAAGCTATCCAGAGAAGCAGAGGCAAAAGGGACAGCATGTGAAGAGGTAAAGATGTGGAAAAAGCCAGCCTCCCTGTCCCCAGCCCCAGGGGAGTGCAATAATTTGGGTATACTGTAGAGAGATGAGGCTCTATCAATGGGTAGGACCCACCTCCTGAAGAGATATGCTGAGAAATCTGGATATGCTGCTGAAAAAGAGCGAAGAAACTCATCGCTGGCCTTGGAAAAGCATTTCCTCTCTTTTATGGAACACTTTAACCCAGGGTACCAACAATTTTTAAAAAATGTATTTCTCATCGTATCATAATTATAAAAGCAATTAACTCTCACTTTCAGCACGAGGCACACAAATCTCTGCTTTACTGAGGTTTATAACCATTGAGCCCATTATAGAAGGCATCAACCCATTATGTCTGAAAGCCATCAACAGAAATAGAAGTAAAATCATTATAGAAACAGGCAATTATCGAAAGAAGCAAGAAGGTGAGTATCGTGTGAAATGAAAATGGGCCCACATACCTGTTGAAATTATACTAAGGGGGGAGATTGCATAATAAGTTTGCACATATTTCTTCTTCCTTCAAGAGACATGACTTTCAAAAGGATTTGAAAGGACATCCCGAAAAATGAGGAAGAAGCCCTACGTTTTTAAAGAGGGTATTATTAAGGACTGTTCTAGGTGGAGTGCTTGTTAGGAAGAATTAGTATGATTTTCTCAGTTGGTCAGTTTTTCCTCCAGTAACCCCTGTGAGGGATGGGACTTCTCAAGTGTACTTTTGCTATGAAAGCAGAAGCAATTCTCCTTAGGAACTTTCAGTGAGTGGGCGGGCACAGGTGCTGTGCTCAGAGGTTAGCATGATAGACATGGATTTGGTGGAAGCAATAGCAAAAATCTTTTACTCACTCTTTATCATTGCAATTATTTGGGACATTCTTCTAGGGAGAAGATATTAGAATCATATACGAAAGATCGAGTATTTCATAAAGAATATATTGGAATAAATAAAATTTTAACACTTTGGCCTTAGACACAAAATCCAAAGCAGAAACGTACATCATGCAAAGGTTAAATAGAGGACATTGAAGAACTGACTTCCTGTTTCTATTTCAATTTCATAGATAATATTATTTTAGGCCAATTTCTGTGTCTTTATCCACATGTAAACATTTGGAGGAATCAAAATAGAATCCATTAATAATGCAGAGAATAAATTTATATTTTAAAATTAACATTTTTATGTTTTTCATTGAGTAAAGATGGAGAATCACTCACATACAGAGTCTTCTTATGTTCGCCCATGCAACATAAAATGCAAAGTTGAGTTCTTATAGTGAATGCAGTTGAATAAATGTAATGAATTTATTACATTCAGCATACTTTAGGTCTACATTACTGTATATTTGCATTAATTATTTTCTTCTAGCTTAGACACACTCAAAAAAGGGGGGAGATCGAATAATAGGAATGATTAAGTCGAATTGGGTGAAATGATTCCAAAGCTCTTTGAATGCAGTGAAAATGTGACTACGGACACCATGATAAGCAGAATAATGGTTCCCAATTCCCCAGAATCTGTGGATAGGTTTTCTTACATGGCAAAAGGGACATTGAAGATGCAATTAAGGATTGTAAGATGGGTAGATGATCCCTCATTATCATCATGGATGCAATGTAACAACAAGTAACCTTATAAGGGGAAGAAGGAGGTAGGAGAATCAGAGGATGAGATGTAGAATGGAAGCAGAGATCAAAATGATGGGGTTACTAGTTTTGAATATGAAAGAGGTCCACAAGCCAATGAATATGGGCCTCGAGAAGCTGGAAAGGTAAGAAAATGGATTTTCCCCTAGAGCCTCTGGAAGGAAAGCTGACCTGTTGACACTTTGATTCTAGACCAATGAGACTTCTGAGCTCGATATAATAATAAAATTGTGTTGTTTTAGGTCATTACATTTGAAGGAATTTGTTGTAACAGCAATAGGAAACTAATACAGAGATAGAACCAAACAGATCATTATGATAGATAGTCATCTCACTAAAATCTTTTTCCAATTTCAGGGAGCAGATGACTTCATGAAGTTTATAGATGACAAAAAAGTAACTAGATTTCTTCTTTGGTTGTTCTAACCTGGCTTAATGTATTTCCTTTTTTAGTCAAAAAATAAAGGAAACATTTCTACAATGCTTTAGATTTCAAATCCGTGAGTCTGCCCTGAAGAGTTTTCAAAGTATCTTGGACATTTGGGACTGCTTCTTGGCAGTACTTAGTTTTCCTCATTAAAAATGAGATGACAATTATATTGAGCTAAAAGTTTAAATTTTCTCTTTAATATTTCCCCATTCTTCTGTCCCATTCCCCTTGTTCTAATGAATTTGTGATACACTTTAAAATAATGTTATAATAAAAGCTAAAAAATTAATTAAAATATGTTCAGAAAAGTGAATTCTTCCTAGGTGGCAGCTTAACGAATGTTTTGGAAAGTGAATATACTTGCCTATCACCTACAACAAGAGATAGAGTAACCAGCATGAGAAGCCCTCTTTGGACCTTTGCCAATCATTATCCACCCCAAAGATAGTCATAAATCTTACTTTTTCATGATATTTTGCCTTTAATGGACTTCATACAAATGGAATCAAACAGTGTATAATTTTTGGCATCTTGCTTCTTTTGCTTGACGTCATGTTTGTGAGATTCACCTGTTTTTTTTTCTAGTTTTCTAATTCTACGTGAGATCAGCATGAACTTTATCCTTAACATGGGTTCAAGAATCAGCCCCTTCCCTTTAGTCTCCTTTTTTCAATCCATGTTTTACGTGTAGCAGTCTTTCATTTTCATTGGTGTGTCATATTCTATCTTATGAGTGGACCATAATTAATTTATTTGTACTGTTATTGGTGGACATTTGGGTAATTTCCATTTGGGGGCTATTATGGAAAGAGCTGCTATGAACATGTATGAATGTATGAACATTTTTCTGATGGGTGTGTAGCTAAAAGTGGAATCAGTCACTGGGTGTATGTATGTTCAGCTTTGGTGGATACAGCCAAACAATTTTTCTATGTTATAGTGCCAATTTATATTCTCATTAGCAGTGTCTGAGAGCTTGTTTCTCTACTTTCTTGCTAACTCTTAGTACTGTTTTCTTTTGTTTGTTTGTTTTTAAAATTAATCACTCTGGAGTGTATGAGGTAGTGTCTCACTGGGGTTTACTTTGCATTTCTCTGATGACTAACAATGTTGAACACCTTTTCCTATGTTTATTGGCCATTGGATATACTCTGAAATGCCTCGTTTGAATCTTTTGTTATTGGGATGTTTACACTTTTCTTGCTGATTTGTAAGGATTCTTTTACATTCTGGATTTAAGTAATTTGCCAGATATAGGTATCACGTAAGTAGAAGTTCTTAAAATCAATAAGGCTTATTTTTTTCAATTTTTTCTTCATGGCTGTTGCTTTTTGTATTCTGTTTAAGAGGTCTTTGCCTATCCTCAGGTCCTGAAAACATTTTCTGTGTTAAATTCTAGATTTATTGTTTTGCCTTTTACATTTAGGAAATCCATCTGGAGTTAATTTTGTGTTTTCTTTGAGGTGGACAGTCAAGATTTTTTTCTATATAAGTATCCATCTGACTGTCCTTTCCCCACTGCACAGAATGTTACCTGTCCTTCTACATGTAAATCTGTTCCTGGGCTTTACCGTGTTCCTTTTTCCAGTTTGTTCTTATAGAAATACCACACTGTCTTAATTTCTACAGATTTATAAACCTTTTGGTGATGTAAGTTCTCCAATTACATTCTCTTTTTTCAAGATTGTTATGACTAATATTGATCCTTTGCATTATCTTATAAATTTTAGAATCTGTTATTCATTTCCACACTATTAGCTGGCTTTAAAAACCTAGTGATTTGTTCTCTTATACTCCTGGAGGCTAGAGGTCCAAAATCTACATGTCAGCAGGGCCGTGCTCCCTCTGAAGGCTCCAGGGAAAAATACATCCTTATTGTTGAACTGTTGTAAGACTTCTCATAAATTCTGGATACCAGTAATTTCTTAGATCGAGGACTAATATAAAATCTGGATTCAAGTCTTTTGTCAGAATATTTTCTTCCAGTTAGAGGCTTTCCTTTTTTTAATGGTGTAGTTGAACAGCAGATGTTTTTTATTTTGATGAAATCTGTTCTATTCTTTTTTTCTTTTGTTTCTGTTTTTGTATCCTAGTGAAGAATTTGCCCTACTGCAAGGTTAAAAAAAAACCCTTTTCTCCTATGTTTTCTTCTAGACATTTTATGTCTAGGTATATGATCCATTTCAAGTGAATTTCAGTGTATGGTGAAGTACGGATTGATGTCAATTTTTTTCACATGGATGGGCAGCACCATTTTTTGAAAAGACTATTCATTTCCCATTGAATTATCTTGGAACCTTTGTTACACATCAATTACCTGTATATGTGTGGACCTATTTCTGGACTCTGTTTTTTTTCACCCAACCTTACATGAATACCACACTGTCATAATTACCTCAGCTTTATAGTAAGTCTTGAAATCAGAGTAGAGCTGTTCCTCCAGGTTTGCTCTTTTATTTTCAAAATTGGTATAGCTATTTTAGGTCCTTTTCATTTTCATCATAAATTTTAGACTTAGCTTGTCAATTTCTATAAAGTCCTGCTGAGATTTTGATTGAGATTGCCTTAGATCTATAGATTAATTTAGGGACTATTCTTCACACTATTGAATCTTCCAATCAATTCACATAGGAAGTCTCTCCAATTACTTAGATCTTTTTAAACTTAGCACTAATCTGAGAGAATTTTCAGTGTATAAATCTTATACATAATTTATTAAATTCATCTGTATACATTTCATGTTTTGATGCCACTCTAAAACTGATTTTTATTTATTGATCTTACATTCTGCAACTTTGCTAAGTTTGCTCATTAGTTCTAGGATCTGTTTTGTATGTTCCTTATGACTTTCTATTTACATGATCATGTCATCAATGAGTAAAGACTGTTTCACTTCCTTTTCCAGATCACATGCTTTAAAAAAAATCTTTCTCTTGCTTGATTGCACTGGCTAGGACTTCCAGTCCAATGTTAAATAGAAGTAGTAAAATGCAACATCCTTGCTTTCTTCCTAATACGGAAAAAGCATTCAGTCTTTTACCATTAAATATGATGCTAGCTATACTGTTTTCGTAGATACTGTTTATCAAGTTGAGAGAGTTCCTTTTATAACTAGTGTGATGATAATTTTTATCATAAAGTGGTGATAAATTTTATCGAAGTTCTTTCTGTATTTATTGAGATAATTATGGTTTCACATTTATCTATTTATATGGTGAGTTACATTGACAGATTTTTAAATATTGAACAAAGCTTGCATTCCTGGGATAAATTCCACTCAGTCATGATGTATTATTGTTATCAGTCAGGGTTTGATCAGAGGAAAAGAAGCCCTCTAAATCATCTAGAATATGGGATTTATTAGAGGAATTTGACTTTATGTCATTATGGGGGCCAGTTAAATATTTTATGTATGAGAATATTACTCAGCCATAAAAAAGAATGAAATAATGCTATTTGCAGCAACGTGGATGGGCCTAGAGATTATCATACTAAGTGAAGTAAGTCAGACAAAGACAAATATATGATATCACATATGTGGAATCTTTAAAACTGATACAAATGAACTTATTTACAAAACAGAAACAGACTCACAGACTTTAAAAACAAACATCATGGGCTTCCCTGGTGGCTCAGTGGTTGAGAGTCCGCCTGTCGATGCAGGGGACACGGGTTCATGCCCCGGTCCAGGAAGATCCCACGTGCCGCGGAGCGGCTGGGCCCGTGAGCCATGGCCGCTGAGCCTGCGCGTCCGGAGCCTGTGCTCCGCAACGGGAGAGGCCACAACAGTGAGAGGCCCACGTACCGTAAAAAAAAAAAAAAAAAAAAAAAAAATCATTACCAAAGGGGAAAGGTGAGGGAGAGGGATAAATTAGGAGTTTGGGGGTTACCCTAGATACACTACTATATATAAAATAGATAATCAACAAGGACCTACTGTATAGCACAGGGAACTCTACGCAATCCTCTGTAATGACCTATATGGGAAAAGAATCTGAAAAGAATGGATATAGGTACATGTATAACTGAATCACTTTGCTGTACACCCGAAACTAACACAAGATTGTAAATCAACTATACTCCAACATAAAATAAAAATTAAATGTAAAATAAAATAAGATAACATTTAAAAATATGTTATATATGGCTATTACTTCTATTTTTAAAGGTGCGGAAACTGACCCAAGTGTTGGAGAACCTGAAGAAAGAAATTCGGTACCAGTTGGAAGAGTCATGGGTTTGTCCACTACCCCAGGAGCTGTGCATGCAGACCATAGTTTGAAAGAACCTGAAGAAAGAAACCTGGAGGGACCTGGGGAAGCTTCAGGTTCAGCTGCTGCTTCTGGAGCTGCATATTCTGGCCCTGGATTCAGAAATGTTATAAGAGGTGATCTAGCGGGGGCTAAGGGAGCTGAGGTCCCAGTAAGGTGAGCTAGCAGATCAGCTATAATACGTGTGCACCGCAGTGGTGCCGAGTGTGCGCATATCGACCTTTCACGCGTAAAAGCGAAAAGGTCGCAGCCCCACTTCCCTTCCAAATCTCATGGAAAATGTCTCTTCAAGGCAATGCTAACTTAAAATTATGGTAGGGTAAGAATTCTGGAAAATGTAGTTCCAACTTAACTAAGTTGATGTCATGCAAATCCACCACACCCATCCTTTTTACATATTGTTTGATTTGATTTAATAATATTTTGTTAAGAATTTTTGTGTCTATACTCATGAGTGATTTGGTCTATAGGTTTCTTTCTTTTTTTTTTTTTTTCCTGGTAGTATCTTTATCTGGTTTTGGTTTCAAAATAAAGCTGTCTGAAAAAAATGACTTAGAAAGAGTTCCTCCTCTATTTTTTGAATAGTGTATATATTGATGGATTTAAGACAACACTAGTTATTTATTTTGTTGCTCAAATCATGCTCCTCTGTCCCTTTGACACACCCCCATCACTGTGAAATTGGTTTATTTGTTTCAAACACCGCCTTATTTTCTGGCACTACAACATGCTCCAGGCTCATCCTGGTATATCTCTGCTCCAGTCCTAGAATCAGCCATTTCACCAAAGGAAACCTGGTTCCTTTCATTGGAGAGTGGTATTAGAAATCAAGATCTGGACACTAAGTATGCTTTTCGCTATGGCAACATCATTGCTTCTAAGCCCTCTCAGCTGACAGATCAAGCGAACTAGTGTGTGTATATTGACCTATGTATAAATACATACCTATGAGTATTTCTATATATAAAGATTTGTATCTATATTAAGCTAAAATAGTTCATGCTGATATCTCTAACTCTATTCCATTACCACATGGATTATTCTAGACTCCTCTTCCTACTGTTCTGTAAACTCCCACTCCAACAGTAAGGTATAACTTTATCAACTAGGGTAGAGTCCTTCTGTACAATTTCTTTTTAGTTTTTTTTTTAATTAATTAATTTATTTCTTTTTGGCTGTGTTGGGTCTTCGTTGCTGCAGGCAGGCTTTCTCTAGTTGCGGTGAGTGGGGGATACTCTTCGTTGCGGTGCACGGGCTTCTCATTGCAGTGGCTTCTCTTGTTACGGAGCACGGGCTCTAGGTGCGTGGGCTTCAGTAGTTGTGGCAGGCAGGCTCAGTAGTTGTGGCTTGCAGGCTCTAGAGCGCAGGCTCAGTAGTTGTGGCTCGTGGGCTTAGTTGCTCCACGGCATGCGGGATCTTCCCAGACCAGGGCTCGAACCCGTGTCCCCCGCATTGGCAGGTAGACTCTTAACCACTGTGCCACCAGTGAAGTCCCTGATTTTAGTTTTAAAGACTATGCTTATGTCTAAAGTTACTGAGGTCAGCACATTTCCTTCTACCCTTTTCAGTGAGATTGTTTCATACATTTGTAATACAGCTGGCTTTGTTTTTCTCCATTCTATCCTGGTATTCTCCCAACCTCCTAAGTGGTTTAAAGTTTTTTTTCTATGTTATGTTCACGCTTTGAGCTGTAAAGTTCAGTGGCTTTTGAAAATTGCATAACATCATGTATCCACAATTACAGTGTTATATAGAATAGTTTTACCATTCTGAAAAACTTCCCTATGCTTTATCTATCCCACCCTCCCTCCTCTACTGCCAAATCCCTGGCAACCAATGATCTTTTCATTGTCTCCATAGCTTTGACTTTTCAGAATATAATCAGAATCATAGTATTCAGACTTTTGAGATTGGCTTCTTTAACTGAGAAATATGCATTTAAAATTCATCCATGTCTTTTCATAACTTGATAGCTAGAAATCAGGTCATGTAACTCCTCCAAATTTGTTCTTCAGTGTTGTATTGGCTATTCTAGGACTTCTGCCTTTATGTATAAACTTTATAATCATTTTTTTTGGTATTTACAAAATAACTTGCTGGATTTTGATGGGTGTTGCATCGGATCTAGAGGTCAAGTGGGGCAGAAATGACATCATGACAATATTAAGTCTACCAATCCATGAATCCACAGAATATCCCTTCATTTATTTATATTTTCTTTGATTTCTTTAATCAAAGTTTGTTATTTTCTGCATGTATATCCTGAAAATATTTTGTTAGACTTACCTAACAAAATACTTACCTACGTATTAAATACTTATTTTTTTGGTGCTATTGTAAATGGCATTTTTAAAAATTTCAAATTCCAATTGTTTATTGCTGGCATAAATTTTCATTTTTGAGATATTTTCAGTGAATATAAAATTCTAGGTTGACAGTTGTAGGGTCTTTTTTTTTTTCTTCTTCAGAATATGGCTGCATAGTTTGAGACAAGAGGTTCACTGTCATTCCTATTTTAGTTATTCTATATGTAATGGGTCTTTTTTCTGAGTGTGTTAATATTTGCTCTTTATTGTGAATTTTTAGCAATTTGCTTATGATTTATCTTGGAATAGTTTCTTTGTATTTAACCCATTTGGGATTTATTGTGGTTCTTGAATCAGTAAGTTTATATAGTTCTCGTCAAATTTGGAAGGTTTTAACCATATGTCTTTACCTATTTTTCTCTCCATCCTTCTTTTCTGGGATTCTAATTATACATATATGAATCCATTTTATATTGTTCTATAAGCCACTGAAACTTCGCTCATTTTTTCAGACGTTTTTCTTTTGCACTTCAGTTTGGATAACCTCTATTGTTATGTACACAAATCTACCGGTCTTTTCTTCTGCAGAATCTAATCTACTATGAATCCCATATAGTAAATTTCTCATTTAGGATATTGTATTTTTCATCTCTAGAAGTTCTATTTTTTTCCTTTATATATCCCTTAATTCCCTCCTCTTTATGTCAATGCTCTCTTTTAAATCCTTGAGCACATTTATAATAGATGCTTAAAATCCTTGTCTGTTCATTCCATCATCTCTGTCATTTCTGAGTCAGTTTCTGTTGAGTGATTTTTCTTCTGGTTTTGGGTAGCATTTTCCTGCTTCTTTTGTGCATCTAATAATTTTTTTTATTGGATGCTGAGGATTGTGAGTTTTACACTGTTAAGTGCTGGATTTTATTGTATCTATTTAGGGTATGTTGGACTTTGTTGTGGCTAGAAGTTAAATGAACTGAGCATCAGTTTGATTGTTTCAAGGGTTACCTTTCAGACTTTTTAAGGTAGTTCTAGAGCAGGGTCTTTGAACTTTTCCTATGAAGACTAGGTGGTAAGTACTTTAACCGTTTCAGATCACATCCAATCGATGGTATGTATTCTATATCCTCCTCTCGTCCTCCTTCTTCTCCTCGTTCTTCACCTTCTTTATCTTAAAACCTTTTAAGAACAAAAAAAGCACTCTTAGCTGGGGGCCCATACAATAAAAGGCTGTGGACTGGACTGGATTTGACTTTGGACCATTCTCTGTCAATCTCCAATCTAGAGTATCCTTCATTCTAGGACTGGTTTAGCATCACTACTAAAGTGTAACCTCTTTGGAGTCTCCAGTGAAGGTGTCTCTCAGCCCTGCATGAGTTCTAAGAACTTCAGCATACAATTCTTGAATTGTTTGCCTGGCCTCATGGACTTTTACTTTATACATGTATAGTTTAGTATTCAACAACAGACTCACTACAGATATCTTCTGAAGCTGTTTCTCCACACAGCTCTCTCCTCTCTAACCACCTAAACCTTCTGAAACTCGGATCTGCGTCTTCTCAACCGAGTGAGTTGCCAAGCTCTCTCTGGGATCTCCTCACTGCTGCATGGTCTGGAAGTTCCTCCAGACAGAAAATCAGGGCAGTCATATGGCTGACTTCATTTGTTTCCCTTCTCTAATGAACCATAGTTCTGCACTCTCCCAATATATTGCTTTATATATTCTCCCCCTTTCACCCATCCCACACACAGACTTTTGTTGTTTCACTAGAAACAACTAGTGGGAGGGTATGTTTGGTCCTAGTTAGTCCAACACGTCATGAAATGGAGCTTTTCCACAAGAAGTTTAAAGCATGTCTATTTTTCCTGAAAATTATATTAAATTAAATTTCCTGAAAATTTATAGTTGTGATTATTGCTATTTAAGAGTCTCTGAAATTTTTCTTTCTTCTCTACTCTTTCTGCTGTCATACAAGAACAAGTTAGTACAACCTCATCATTAGATTACTGCAACAGCTAGATTCTAAATCTTTGCATCCAATGATTACATCATATATTTGTAATCTTGAGCAGATCCTTGCTGCCTCTTCTCTCAGGGAAGTCTAGACTTTTATTTTTGATATATACTTTTTTCCCGTATATTGGGACAGCAAACACCTGAAATTTGAAAAGAAGAAATGAGGTGAAATTGAAAAAAAAAAAAAAAAAAGAACAGGTGAGGTACTATGACAACAATATTTATAATTAAAATGAGAAGGAATATTTGTTGAACCAGGCACTATGCTACGTATGTTATATACCTTATCTCATTTAATCTCCACAATGTTTTTATGGTATAAAATATATTTTAGTTTCCACTTTATAGATGAGGAGATTATGAGACTATTGTAGTCAGTCTCCCTTAAGTAGCATGAGTTTGGTTGATTACAACTTCACAACTTTTGATTTCATTAACCAAGGCACTAGAGTCCAACA
Organism: Aethalodelphis obliquidens; assembly: GCF_003676395.1. NCBI lineage: Eukaryota > Metazoa > Chordata > Mammalia > Artiodactyla > Delphinidae > Aethalodelphis > Aethalodelphis obliquidens. Next base: position 12,167,982 of record NW_020837968.1, on the reverse strand, counting down.
TAAGTCACCTATTATGATTCTGCAGACAGTATCGCTTGATGGGCAACAGCATTAGCTAAATCCTAGCTCCATCCTTTACTACACACATGACCCCTGTAACTTATCCTCCCAATACTCCAGTTTCCAAAGCAAGCGAAAAGATGTAAGTGTTCTTCTCAGTGCTTATGTGTTCATATCGGCAAATTCATATTCTCACCCGGAAGCATCAGTTCCAATGACAGTAATGGCAGTTCTGAGAGGATGTAGAATTATATAAAGCTCTGGCAAAATGGCATGAAATCATTCTGGGAAACCAGCCTAGCTTGCCTAATGACTTATCCTCTTGGGAATCTAGCCTCCTGCTCTCAATGTCTTTCCAATTGAAAATAAAACAAATTTAGTAAATTCCACCTTGTTCCCTGTGGATTGTTTATCATGAAATACCTTCCAGTTCAGCCTGATTGCCAGTCTTGGAGGAGAGCTGTGCTCTGAAAATCAGAAGCTGTGTAAGGACTGAGGTCCTGCACTATGGGTAGAGGAAAGAAAAAGCCATCGACACGATGCCTATCTATCCTCCAGCTTGCTTAAAGTCACTGCCTTAAATGCTCAGCATCTGGGAATATAATAATTCTGCCTACTCTAGCTTTAAAGGTGAATTTTGTAATTTTTGAAAAGGTCCTTAGAATCACATTGCAGAATTAAAGGGTGTATTATAATTATCAATATCAATAGTAATAAAAGTTTATTAAAGGTCATTAAAATGAAAGGGGATGGCTCTAGATCCCATCAATCTGAATTGACTCCCTCCTCTTGTGTTAATTAGAAAACTCAGATAATGGTTCTACGGGGGAGTACAGGGAAAATTTAATTACGAAAGTTTAATGGGCCACTATCTACTTCCTGCCAGATTAAAAACTGATGATTTACATAATTTTAGATACTACCACAGGCTTTTCTAACAAAACATGTTGCAGAGTAATGTAAAAGTTTACTGAGAGCTTTCTGTTCACTTTAAAACAATGCTAGCAAACACATTTGCATGCTCCTTAAAAAAAAAAGCCACAATTAAAAGTAGATATTCTGCATTTACGAATGCTTACAAACTTAAGTAACAATCAGAAAATGCAGATTTTTACGAATATCAGTTAAAAATAAAATTATATCTGTTATCCTCATGGAGAAAAGAGTACATATTGGGAGAAGTAGATTGTAAGCCACCGAGGAAAGAAGAGGTCTTATTATTTCTGACACATGTTTGTCACTGAGAACTCTCTTCCTTGAGTCTTAGTCATTCATTCATTTCTCTTGATCCAGGGCTGCTTGTTACCAACACAAAGTGATAGGATGGTGGAAAGCATGGAATGTAAAGTATGTGGGTGCAGAGAAAAGAAATGGATTGCATAGAAGAGGAGATGAGAAAAAGAAATAAGCAACCACTCATTCTTACTCTGACTTACTTTCTAAATGGTGTAGCATGGGTCTTTGAGGAGTTAGCTTTTCAATGTGGCTTGAAAACTATAGACTATCCAGAACCCTTACATGAAACATACAGCTGATGATGAGTTTCATGATGAATTTAGGATTGTTAGCAAGCCCTTTAGATCTGCATTGCTCAGTACAGTCGCCATTAGCCACATGCAGCTCTTGAGCACTTGAAACGTTGCTAATCCAAATTGAGATGCGCTGCAAGTGTCATATACACACCAGATTTTGAGAACTTAGTGATTTTGAAAGGTTGTAGAATATCTCATTAATTATTTTTATGTTGCTTACACGTTGAGATGACTGGGTTAAATAAGATATATTATTTAAATTAATTTTACATTTCTTTTTATTAAAAAAAATGTGCCTAGTAGGAAATTTAAAATTGAATATGTGGCTTGCATGATATTTCCTCTGGACAGTGCTCCAGATACCTGACAGTGACACTTAGGGAGGTCATGGATTCCAGCACGGAACTTTATGGTTTGGAGGATAATTTTAGGGACCACTAGGGTTCACCTTTGAAAAAGGGGAGAGTGAGGTCCAACTCAGGAAAAGCAAAAGAGTGTAGAAAAGTGTGATACCATGAGGCTTAGGCTAGCCCACAGCTACAGGGATGGAAACAGGTTTCTGGGAAGACACAGTAGCAACACATCATACACAGCTTTAACTTACATTGGAGGGAGAGAAAGAGAGAAAGACATAGACTGAACTGGAGAGGGTGTACAATTTATGTAGAACAGGTGATTCTCCATGTGTCTTCCGTTCCATTCTTTGACCACATGCTCTAGAGTGAGTGACCGTGAAAGAGACACAGGAATCTTGTGTTTCTTCAGTCTCAGGTCCTTTGAGCTTCCCATAGTAAGAGAATTTCTCACATTGCATGTTATTCTAGAGCTTAAAGAACTCTAATCTGCACTAATATATTCAAATTGTGCCATACACTAAAAAATACCAATTGTTCCAACACTGGAGAAGATAGTTGCTGTGTGTTGAACTTATAGAGAGACTCTCTATCTGCATATAATATTTTGGGTGCTGTAGAAGGTGTTTCTCAAGAGTAATTATGCTTATATTAGTTCCACCATGTATAATGACTTCCCTGTATGAAACAAGGTTCTCAAACTAAAGAAAAACCTGGAAAGTTGGTTATTTGAAAAAAAGTTACTATATTCTGAAACAGTTTCTACATAAATTAAATACTTCAATGTAAAATATAAAACTACTAACCCCCCTCCAATAGAAGAACGCTGTTGAATATTTAACTGAGCTTGAATTGAAGAAGACTTTTCTGAATGCATGAAAGCAATAAACAAAGGCTCAAATAAAAGTATGAATAGATTTGACCAAATAAAAATATAGAGCTTTTGCATGTCAAATAACTACAAATAAAAGTCAAACAACCAAAATGGGAAAATTACTTATTATAAGTATAACTGAGTATAACTGAGAAGGAGGCAATATCTTTAAAATCTAAAAAGCTGTTACAAATTAGTTTTAAAAAACCTATTAATTCCATTTAGAAAATGAGGGAAAGGGTATAAACTGATAATCCATAGAAGCAGAAGTACAGCAGCCAATAAGCATTTTGAAATTCAATTTTATTTGTAATCAAATAAATGCCAATTAAAAACAAGAAAATACTGTTATTTGTAATAAGAGTTTATAACTAGATGTTTAACAAAATGGTAATGCTTAAGTAAATGATTATACACTGAAGTTATGTAATTCTTTAAAGTTACATTTTCAAATTATTTTTGAGACAGGAAAAATGTTGTAAATGAAAAACAGACTTCTAAATTATATATATTATATGATCCAGATATACACAAAATATATATACAAAGAATTCTGATTGGAATAAAATATGAAGAATAAAAAGCAATATTAATATGTACGAGCTCTTAGCTGTGCGATTACCAATGATTTTTATTTATACTCTTCTATTTTGATATTTCCAACGCTGAGTTTGTATTACTTTTGTTATACAAAATTCTTTAAGAAATATATACAAAAACTTTTCAATCTAACTGGTGATTAAAGAAATATAAATTATAGTAGCGTCAAGTTACCATTTTTTCCCTATCAAATTAGCATTATTTATTCAAAATCCATGAATATGCAGTTAATTAATGTGGATGTGGTGAGACAGGACTCTTGTTGGAAACGTATACAGTGACTGTGGCTCAAGAGCTATCAGTACAGCATGGCTATTTTCAAGAATTCATCTTAAGGACTCAACCTGAAATTTGAACTTAGGATTGTTAGCAAAGATTCATTGTACCAGGATGTTCCTTAGATGCAATTAGAGTATAACATTGAATATGACACAAACATCCAACACAGGTGGGTTAGTTAAATAAGATTCAACTATACAATGATCTATTAAGTAGTTATTAAAAAGTTATTTTGAAAGTGCTTTTAATGGCATGGGAAATATTCATGGCATTTCACAGAGAGCAAAAATTAGAAGGCCAAACTGTATATGCTATATAATCCCATTATACAAAATACTATATTTTATACTGAGAAAAGACTGGAAGGAATCATGATAAAATGTTAATAGCAATATTGCAGTATTATGGTAAGTTAAATTTTTTTCCATTGTGGTTACTATTAATTTTTTCTTTACCCTTTTCTGTGTTTTCCAAGTTTGCAAATCAGGAAAAATATTTTTAAATAGTTATGACTATAAAAAACTGCTTTTAGTGGTCTGTTCTCTAAGCTGTGCCTCAGAGGTTGCCCTTAGGCATCTAGGACTTGAGGAATCCATAAGGTGTTCAAGGAAGAAACACTAGTTTCTGATAGGAGCTGTGGTCAGGAGCTGCTGCCAGTGAAATAGGGAAGAACAAATCTGACTCCATATTGGATCTGTTTCTTTCACCTTAACCTTTGTATTCTATTGCTTTTGCTACAATATAAGAATGCTGCTTAAAACCTGAAATATACCGGATAGCCCATTCTCAAGGCACCGACTTTTAAAGGTATAACACTTTTCCATTCATATAGAGATAGAAAGTTTCAGAACAGAGAATAATGTGTGCCTTGTTGGAGGTTTACAGAAACATCGTGACTTACTTACTGGACAGCTAGAAGAACAAAGGATTCTGACACCAAGAAGTTTGCAACAACCAAGCACACCCCCTCCCCTTTTAGTATAAAAGTTGCTTGAATTCTAACTAGGGTAAGTTGGTTCTTTGGGACAGTAGTCCACCATCTTCTCGGTCTGCTGGCTTTCCGAATGAAGTCTCTATTCCTGGCCCCAACAACTCATGTCTCGATTTATTGGCCCATCATGCAGTGAGCAGTATGAGCTTGGACTTGGTAACACCAGGAGGGGAAGTGTTTGCTGCTGGGAAGGAAGCCCTGGCCGGAGACACAACCTCCAAGAGCAGCTGTTGGAAGACTTCTTTATCATTTCAGAGAAATGCCTGCTGTGGGATCAATGCATGAAGTCTTTATGCAGAAAGGTCATCAAATCTCTCCATCCTCCTCGTGAGTAGAATCATTCAGATGAAGAAGGTCAGCTTTCTTTTTTTCTACGCTACTTGTAATCTTAGGGCAGAGTGAAGACTGTAGACTTTTCATTATAATCCTCTCTGAGGAGAGAAAAAATATTTTTCTTCTGGAAATCTACCAACACTTAAAGTGCACACTGGATGGGACCTTACAGATCATAAGTAATAGATTGGCTCAGATTCCCAGCCAGAATTGTGTTGCCAGGGGAAAGAGGTTAAACAGGAAAATGTTACATGTTTTAAATGCTTGTTAATTTTAAGTTTTATTTATTTTATGAGTACCTGATTATATGGACCAGTCAGTGGTCTTTAAAATGTTTTTGTCCCAGGTCCCATCAGCAAAAATGTATTGGGCAACCCTCTGATACAAAAGTTTTTACTCAAAAATTACACAATATTATGATACACTAATAGTATGTTTATTACAAATATACACACATATACCTGTGTGCATATATAACCTGCAAAAAATAGAATTTTAGAAGGGTTAAGATAAATAAAAAATCAATAACATTAAAAATAGTTTTATTTTATTTATTGATGATATGAAAAGCACTGTAATACGAACTGTGGTTGAAAATGCTTCATTAGTTCTGAAAATTTTCAGTTAATGCTTTGTAATACAGTGATTTGAAGGTCTGGTTTTAAAGTCTTAATTTTACCACAGAGTTTTAAGGAATGCCATTGCTTGGAAAGAAGTATTTTACAAAGAAAGATAGATCCAAATGGAAGACATTTACTCTTGGCTCACCTTACTAGATCATGATACTTATTTTTCAATCCCAAGCTCCAATTATGCAACGGTATTTACTGTTGGCAGGACTGTGGGGAAACAGACACTCTCATACATTGCTGGTGGGAGTGTAAATTAGTGCAACATTTCTGAAGTTAATTTGGCAGTATTTTTCAAAATTACAAATGCACACACTTTTTGATTCAGATATTCAACCTCTTAAAAATTTATCTGACAGCCATCCAAGCATGTGTTTAAAGTGACACACAAGAGAGGTTATCCAATGCAGCATTGTTTGCCACAGGAAAGGACTGGAAATAGTGTAAATATCTATCACTTGGGGACTGGTACATCAATCATGGTATATCTATAAAAAGGAATATTGTACAGCCATAAAAAGAACATGAAAACTCTTTATGGACTGATATGGAAGTATTTCCATGATATAGCAAGTGAAAAACTCTAAGGGGCAAAATTACCACTATTAATATTGTAAAAGAGAGGGTATAGGAAAGGGAACATGGAAGTATGCCAGCTGGCTGTATATGAACAATGTGTCTCAGGAAGGATTCATGAGAACCTGGTACCTCTGATCCTATCCAAGATGAGTCATGATGATTAGAAATAAGAGTGGTTGGATGACTTTTCATACTTTATGCTCTCATGTGTTTTGGATTTTGTACAATATACAGGTATTATATGTTTAAAAAAAATTTAAGTTATTAAAAAGACTCATTTTTATAAAATGAAGCACATTGATAACATCCTATAGCATGTAAACAGCAATATATTACAGCTGCAAAGTACAGATGTAAGGGATATACTGTCAAATCCTCCACTTTATAGCTCTTACAGTCTTCTTTCAGGATATATTAGGTTCTATATGTCACATGAGGACCAAGGGTGTAGGCAGTCTCCATCCCTATGTTAAAGATCAATAAAGCTTCATTTCTCTTTTTACAATTTAGACAGAAAATAAATATAAATACAAGTTGTATTATTATTATTCACTCTTCCTACAGTATTTTCAACAACCCTCTGGATAGAGACACCCTGCTTTGGAGACTACTAGTCATTGAGCTGGCAAAAGTCATGGTACCAAGATAAAACAACCAATCATTAGAATAAACTAAGAGATAAGAATTTTCAAATGTGTCCTACTTGTTTATAATAGCCAACATTTTTTCCACAATGTAAATTCTATACAGCAAAAGCTATATACTAAGTCAGTGGGAGGGTAACTTATACTTCAGAAGTCTTTGCCCTCTCTATTTCTACAGCACAGACACTAACCATGGGCTACATTCAGGTCACTTCAGACATTACAACAGAATAACTACTTTTGATCAATCGTTTGAACATCAGAAATATTTTCCTTTAAAATAAACAGACATTTATACAAAGGACAACAAAGGAGGTGCCCCGAAGCAAAACAAAGAAACAGAAAAATTCAGTTTGTGTTGTTGCCTTTTCTAGCTGGGTTCTGATGTTCCACACTGAAGAATCTTGTGTTATGAATACAGGCTGGTTGTCAGTTCTAATTGGGGTAGATGTGGACGGTTTCCTCCAGCAGCTCTCTGGCCTGAAGCTGTCTATCTGGCTTCTAGACACCACTATGTCATCAGCATGTCCTTGAACATTTCACGTGCAGATCGAGTTAGTGGTTCATAGCAGAAACAAGATGCTAGAGAAGTCATGTGATGGCATTAGATACTCTTCTTATAAAACAAGATGGCAATCTTGTTTTATAAGAAGGTCAGTGAGTCCAAGGACCCAGAAGGAGCACAGACAAATATTTATGCCCTGAACACCAAGCAAACATAGTGTAATGAGCTATTTCCAAAGCACTTTAACATTTTCTAAGAGGAAGGAATACCACAAATAGCAAGAGAGTAAGAATGAAGAAAAGTTGTCAAGAATGCATCAAGATGCAGACGCTCTGTTTTCCATATTTTTATTTGCAAACTTTGACCTGAAAACGAGATTTGCACTCCCCTACTTGTCCATTTAACCAATGCTTGGTCATCCTCCAAGAGTCACCTGGAATATAGCCTTACCCAAATTTATCAATCCTCACAGCAGTTCCTACAGATACAGAATTAATTGTTTCCTCTCTGTTTCAATAACACATGAGGGGCAATGTCTATTCTTGCCCATCTCTCTTGTGTTCTGGGAACATGTGTCCCAGAACAAGTGTTTTTGTCTACACGACTGGCTCCCCTACTGGAATGGGCTTCTCAGGCAATGACCATCCCTTAAATCACATTTGACGGACATTTGATTGTCTAGTGCTGAGTGTTGTGCCTGACACTTTTGGATCTGTCCTACAAGTTGATTTCAGATTGAATGAATAAATACAATTTGATTTGATTATTTGCCTATAGAATTTTTCCTCTCAAAATTTTTTTATTACTTTAATTTCTCTAGTCATCCCTTGAGCAATATTTTCATGTTGGTCTGCTGCCTTTTGTAATCAGTGCAGTTGTAAACTCTCCTTCATGCATCCATAAAGCTGTGGATATATTTTTGGCTTATACTTTAGTTAAGAAAATGGCTGGCACATAATAATCAAAGTCAAGAAAAGAAGGAATTTTAATTTCAGAACCAGTTTCTCTAGGCTACTAAATAACTTTCATCAAAAAAATTCCCCCCACCCCCAGGGTCTGGTAAACAAAACTTACAGTAACCAAGAACAACCAGGACAAAAATTAAGTTGGCAGAATATTGTTCTTATAGTTTCCCAATTTCCCTTTATCTGCTTCTCATCATCTACATACAGACTGTATCTTTTAATTTCTTTTTTATTTTAATTGCCTATTATGTGTTCCAGATCCAGAAGGTTTTCTTGATTTTTGTTTCTGTTTTCTGTTGTTGTTGTCATTTGTTTGTTTTGGTCTGGAAATTATTTGAAGAAAAAAATAAATCTCTAGATGTGACCTAGTCAGAATTTAAAGTTTATGAGTATTTTCATTTGAATAGGAAAAATCTTTGCCTACATAACTTAAGGGAATGGTTTTTGAAGATGAAGGTATCTTTGAGAATAAAAAAATGTTTCTATTGAATGAATGAGATGGTGTGGTATAATAAGAAAAATGCACTGGACTAGGAATCAGGAGATCTTGATCTATCACTGATGAACTCTCTATTTCATAGAATCTAAGACATATATTTGGTCATCTTTTAATACCTGTGAAATCAGAATGCATCTGACTGTGGCATATATAGTTTAATTGACTGTTTTTTAAATAAAATAATAATACATATTATTATTAATACATTATTAATTATTAATAAATTATTAATATACATAAAATAATAGTACATCTTACAATTCATAGCATTTTAGAGGCATTAAAACATGGTGAATGTGATGCTTGGCAATTCATACATTCACACAGTCATTCATTCTGTTTTTTAATAAGAGTTTATCCAGCACATGCTAGGATCCATTGCATTTGGCCTTGGGAACTCAGGAATATTCCTATGTTAAGGTTTCTGGTCATTTAAAGAGTGAATCTGGGACTTCCCTGGTGGTGCAGCGGTTAAGAATCTACCTGCCAATGCAGGGAACACAGGTTCGATCCCTGGTCCAGGAAGATCATACATGCTGTGGAGCAACTAAATCTGTGCGCCACAGCTACTGAGCCTGTACTCTAGAGCCCGTGAGTCACAACTACTGAGCCCACACCCCACAACTACTGAAGCCCGTGCCTAGGGCCCGCGTGCCACAAATACTGAGCCCGTGTACCACAACTACTGAAGCCTGTGGGCCTAGAGCCCCTGCTCCACAACAAGAGAAGCCACCGCAATGAGAAGCCTGTGCACTGCAATGAAGAGTAGCCCCCACTTGCTGCAACTAGAGAAAGCCTGCGCACAGCAACAAAGATGCAACAAAGCCAAAAAAAATAAACAATAAAAATTGAAAAAAAAAAAAAAGTAAGTTTGCTGTTTAAAACAAAATAACAGCAATGTAGTGTAAGGTTTAAAACATGTACAGGTAAAATATATAATACAATTATACAAAGGATGAGAAGGAATCTAAATAAAAATATAGTTATAAGATTCTTACATTATGTATCAAGTGGGTAATATTAATTCTAGGCAAATTATGATTAAGGATGCAAACTGGAATCCCTAGAGAAGTCACTAAAAAAATAAACTACACACACAAAGCGGTGCAAGTAAAAGCCAATGCAGTAGATAGAGTGTAATATTAAAATATTATTTGCTTAACCTAAGAGAATTCAAAAAGGGGAAAAAAGGAAGAAATAACAGAGTGGATGAGTAAAAAGCAATGGCAAGATGTTAAGTTTAAATCAAGTTATATTGATTATACATTAAATATGAATGAAGTAAACATTCCAATTCAAAGATAGAAATTATCAGACTTAATAAAAAATGATACAACTATATACTACTTAAAACATCTACACTTCAAATATAGAGACACAAACAGATTGAAAAAGAAAATGATAGAAAAAGCTATACCACACCACACTAATCACAAGAAATTTGAGTGGCTATATTGTTATTAGACAAAGTACATTTCAAGAAAAGGACTTGACAGAGAAGAAGGTCATTTCATAATAATAAAAGAATCAATTGATCAAGAGGACATCATAATCTTAAATGTGTATGAATCTAATAACAGAGCTTTAAAATACTTAAAGCAAAGCTGACAGAACTAAAGGGAAAAATAATAAAAGGTACATCATAATTGAAGATTCTTACACCCTCTTTTCAGTAAGTGATAGAACAAATAAACCACATATCAGTAAATATATAAACATTTGAACAATATTCTTAATCTATTTGATCTAAGTGACATTTATAATACACTGTAACTAACCACTGCAGGATACATTATTTTTCAAGAGCTCATATAATATTCATCAAGAGATATTGTACACTGGGCCATGAAATAAGTGTCAATTAAATTATATCAATTATGTGTTCAACTATACTAATTAAGCATCAATAATAAAAATTCTCCAAAATCTGGAATTAACTAACACATGCTTCTAAATAACCAACAGGTCAAAGAAAAAAATAAAGAAAATTTAGAAAATGTTTTACCAGATGATAATAAAAACACAACATCTCAAAATTTATGGGAACAACTTAAGAATTGCTTAGAAGAGGTTTATTACATTAAAATGCTTATATTAGATAAAAGAAAAGTCATAAATTAACTATCTAAGCTGCCACCTTAAGAAGCTACAGAAAAATTCAATTTAAACCCAAAGTAAGTAGAAGAAAGAAAACAATAAAGATAAGAATGCAAATCAATGAAACAGGACAAAAAGAACATCAACAGCGCAAAATTGGTTATCTAAAAAGGTTAACAATCCTCTAGTCAGATTCTTCGAGGAAAGAGTCTTCATTCGCTATTGGGAATGAAAGAGGGGATATCACTAAAATATTCCACAGACATAATTTTTTTAAGTTATTGTTTTAGTGACCCCTCTAGAATTTACAATATACAAAATATACAAATTACAAAATATCATAACAAAATTAACTTCAGACTTATGTTAACTCCAGTAAGATCTAGAAACATTATTTCCATATAGCTCCCTGTCCTTCCTCCTTTTTAAGATATTTTTAAACATATTGCATAGATGTGTGAGTGTAATATATACATTATTAATATATTAACATATATGTTACATACATTGCATATATGTGCTATATATGTTACAAACCCAAGAATAGTTATAATTATTGTTTTATATAATTTTATATGTTTAGAGATACTAGGAGAATAAAGGAGATCACAAATATATATGTATAATAAATGAAGCAAGAAAAATAAATAAGCATTTATACTTATCATCACCTATATAATTATCCTTATCAAAACTTTGTTTTTTTCACGTGGATTTGAATTACTGTCCGATGTCACTTCCTTGAAGCCTGAAGAACTTTCTTCATCATGTATTTATTTTAGGGCAGGTCTGCTAACAACAATTTCTCTTATTTTTTGTTTTCTGGGAATATCTTTATTTCACCATTGAAAGATATTTGCTGGACATAGGATTCTTGGTTGACAGGGTTTTATTTGTTTGTTTGTTTTCAACATTTTGAATATGTTGTCTCACTCCCTTTTGGCTCCTATTGTTTCTGACAAGAAGTCAGCTGTTAATCTTATTGCCATTTCCTTGTATGCCATGAACCACTTTTCCTTTGTTGCTTTTAAGATTTTATCTTTGTTTTTAGTTTTCAACAATTTGGCTATGAGGTATCTATGTGTGTATTTCCTTGAGTTCATCTTTGCTGGAGCTTGTTAAGCTTGTTGAACATGTAGATTCGTTTTTTTTGTTTGTTTGTTTTGTTTTGTTTTGTTATCAAATTCAGGAGGCTTTCAAGCATTATTTTTCTTTTTTTTTTTCCTGTAAGAGGGACCTTGAGGAGGGTGATTAGGACAGCCTATCCGACAAGCAGTAGCATCGGTTCACTATGCAGACTCTATTTACCTCTGCTATGAGACGGGTGCAGATGTTGTATGAAATGTTCTCCTAAACTCTGCAGCAGCCAAGATTTTAGATGGTAGGACTTGTTTATATCCAGACCCTCACTTTAGGAACTGGTCAAGAAATAGTTACCTAGGATGCTTAGAAAGATGAGAACTGAAGTTACAGCTCTGTTTCCTCTCTATTAACACCAGACTTTAGTAAGTACATTTGTTACTATCAATGAACCAATGTTGATATGAATCACACTTTCCTGATTCTTTTCATGTCTCACTTTTTAATTTTTTTTGCTGAAACTGAACATTTTATTTAATGTATGTAACAACTCCAGATACTGATCCTGTCCTTCTGGGGCTGGTTATTTTCTCTACAGTGTCTATTTTCCCTACAGTGTTCAGCCTATGATGTCCTTACTCAGACTTTTCCCCATTACTTAATTTTTAACTATCTAGAGGTCACCTCAGGTCAACATAAGTCATTTATTGGTCAAAGTTTATGCTTAGGCTCCCTCAGCCAGTTATATTTTCACTCTTTACCCTTGGATGCATATGTCATGGACACTGCTGTCATAGTTCAGGGAGTTCATTTACTATGCCTTTTGTTCATCCAGAAGCTAATAGCTCAGAGGTGCTCTCTCTGGTCATTTCTGAGAGAGTACAGCCTTGAGCATGCATCCAATCTTCCAGGCTACCATGGATGAGTGCGATTTACTTTTAAGCCTGAATTTCTGATGTCCCTGGGTCAGAGTAGCCTATTGTTGCCCCTGAGTTAAAGTAGCTGCTTATTTACCCAGCAGTTGGTCAGTGGTTGCACTGAAGTCCCTTGATCCAGTTAGGCTTCTACCCTTTGCAGATCTGTGTGTGGCTTGGAAAACACTTTCAAGTATGCTCATATCCTTCAATGATTTGTCCTATAAGGGTGCAGCCTAACATATGCACATAGGCTTCCTGACCAGAGTTAACTGTGATCCCAAGAGAGCTCTTCTTGGCTATTTCTCTTCCATTTCTGGCTGCACTGTGATTTTTCTTGTTTCACAGAGCTAGAAGACTCCTCTTAATCGCTCTTCACCACATTCTCCATTGTCTTTGACAACAATTGCCCTAGACAAATGCCCCTAGTTAGTCCTCTCAGGTGGAGCTCTGGAGCTTGCCATCTTTAGAGTATATCTCTCCTCCCTGGGCAGGACCTCAGGGTCACTGCACCACAGCTAGGAGGGGACAGTAGCCTAATTCTCCTGGAGTGACACCTCTACAGACACTGGAGAGGGGAATACTAGCTTCTGATCTTTTAGGCTTCACAGACTCTCTGGCCTACAAGCATGCTGTGGTGGGGGATGTGGGGCAGGGGGACATCAGGCCCCAATAACTGATTGGCATGCTGAAACTGGCATAGACATTCTGCTCTAAGAGCTAGGTGAGGAAAGGGAGCCCAGTTCTCTGGGCTATGCCTACGCAGAATAGGACTTCTACAACACAGAGCTGGGAGGCAGGGGGGAGGAATGAGAAACACTGGTGCCCTGCTCCTCTCAGGGTAAAACCAAAGCCACAGGCTGAATGATGAAGAAGGCTTCCATAACATAGAGGTGGGGGAAGGGAGGTTAGGAGCAGCTCAGAGCTCAAATGCACTAGACTCTTGTTCTTACTGAGATATAGCAGATTTTCCTGAATAATATTTCTCTGTTTACTACATGTTCTTATATCAATTTCCAGACATTTTAAACATTTTTTAAAAGTAATTTTCACCAGTTAAATAGTTACTTGACTAAGAAAAAGTTGGCCAAAGTCCTCACAGAGCCATTTTAGAAGTACTGTCTGTACAGATGTAAAATTTTAATATTGTAGTAGTATGAGTAATTTTATGCCCATAAATTAGTCAACTTAGATGAAATGGATAAACTCCTTGAAAATCACAACTTATGAAGAAAATTATGAGAAGAAACATATCCTATGGGTATATTTATATCTGTAAATATATATCTGTATAAATACATATATTTCCTTTAGATGTTATAGCTATTATATCTAAATTAAGCATTATTTAGATATTATAATTGATATAGGGTGCTGCGGCTTACAACAGATATTAGAATTCCCTTTGATAAATTTGGGGGGTGGGTGAAAAGCAGACAATATCATCCATTTAGATAGATGTTTCATTTAGTTCTTAGTGAAGCAATTTTGCTATAGGCCACAGAGTTGGAAAGATTTTTAAAAATATCAAGTATTATTTCTAAAATCATTTAAAGACTTAGTTAACCTTTTTATTCAGAAATATAACAATAAATTACATTTAAGAGAAATTATAGACATATTTTATAAATACAAAATCATTTGAAAACCAAAGCAACAATTTATCAGTTTGTTCTATTCGTCCAAATAGATTTGAAGAGTGGTTCTAAGAGAACCATGTCCCATGTTTTGGCTGTTTTACCACTACCCTTGAGCACACCTTGAGACCACTACTTTCAGATGTGCCTAATGCCTAAAATTAGTTGTGAGGAATAAGTTTACTTCTGTGTTGTCATAAGGTTTCTGGAGGCCTCACTAGATATGAAGGTGTGGAGGGATGTGTAAAAATGATCATATTCTAAGAAATGACTGAGATAACACGTGTGCAATTTATTATAAATTGCTTATTTTGTAGACATTTCTACTCAGGAAAAATGAAGTAGAGAATTGCTACAAATTTCCCTGCAAAATGTGCCTGAAGGTTCCAAATACTCCTGTCTAAATGATTTAAATGATGATGCTAAAGTGGTATTGAACTCAGATATCTGTAAATTGCCTTTGTTACCTAACACACTTTGAGTGAGGAGATACCACCTGAGAAGAATTAACTGAGGAGGGGATCCTATAGATACCTAACAGCTGCTCCTTCCAAGACTGGGAAATGGCATCATTAAGGATGATAAATGACAAAGTTGAAGGACAAGAGGTGAAATTGGCAGGTTATCCTGGGATATGGTAATGAAATGTTGTAATAGCACTTGGATTGGCTTCAGTAATTCCTTGTGCAGAAATGTCTCATGCATCTGGTGTCAAATTATTGAGTTCCATCTCCAAGAAGGAGTGATATTGGAAATTTACCTAACTCTTATTGGCAGGGGACTTAATAAGAGCCTAAATGAACTTACGAAATTTTGCCTAATACCACCATTATTTGGAATCTTTCGTAAACCTTAATGAAAGCCCTTTTTTTTTCACAAACAAACTTCTGTCAATGACTCCCCATACCATAGTAATTGAATTTTTTATCCATTATTCCAGTCTACTGAGCTCTGTTGAAAGCCTGCTTTTATGATCCAATAGATAACTCCTTATTTCAGCTTTATGTCATCTCAAGATATGATCAGAATATCATTAGGCATACTGTGACCCAGTTTCCTTATCTATAAAATGGGGATTATAATAATATCTAATCCAAAGGGTTCTTCTGAGTCTTGAGTGAATTAATGCATGAAAAGTTTACAGTAAACTCTCAACATTTAAAATATTATTATTACTATTATTCAATACATTGATTTAAGATAATGACAAACTCAAAACCAAGACCAAACTCCACACACCACTACATGTGCTACTATTGGGTTGGCCCAATTGTTTCTCGGAAACAATAATCTAATAATCAAAATTACTTGAGTTTACTTGTTTTGCCAGTGACAAATCCATTTGATTGGACCAGCCCTCACTCCATCTCCTTCTTCTCACAGGAATAAAATGATGAGTTCCTGTCACATGTGTTGCTCAAGTCAAGGTACACCATGTAGTCTTCTGATATAAGTAAACAACACCATTCCAAACAGGAAACAAATTTCCATCGCACATGACTTTTCCTCTGTGAATATCTGGCATGCTAGGGACCATCACTGTCTTTCATAAATGTTTTGATGCTCTTCATGAACTCATTCTTTCTTTCTTTTGGTTTGTTGAGTACTTTCTATGAGCTGGGTAATGACCTCTATATTAGAGATAAAGAAATAGATGTAAATTATTGTTTGGGATTTCTTAAAGTCTGAGGAAATATGGGTCATATTACAATTTTATGGGGAAATTATGACAGGGGCCATGAAGGTCCAAATGTGGGTTTTATACAACATTTCCTTTAGGATGTGACACTTGAGCTGTCTTGAAGACAAGTGAATGTGAGAGCATCCTAAGAAGAGGCGTGTGTGGAGGGATAAGAGGTGTGTGAAAGAGGAAACTGTCAAGATAAGGGAAATAGTGTGACCTGTAGGGTTGTCTGGGAAATTGTAGGAAATGATGCTGGAGAGGTAGGCAAGATTGACTGATATAAATTAATGAGAGAACAATACTGCATAGTACATGATTTAGTGCTAGATTACTTTTTAAAGACTGTGGACACCAAGGGGGGAAGGGGGGGTGGGATGAACTGGGAGACTGGGATTGACATATATACACTACTATGTATAAAACAGATAACTAATGAGAACCTGCTGTATAGCACAGGGAACTCTACTCAATGCTCTGTGGTGACCTAAATGGGAAGGAAATCCAAAAAAGAGGGGATATATGTATACGTATAGCTGATTCACTTCATTGTAAAGCAGAAACTAACACAACATTGGAAAGCAACTATGCCCCAATTTTAAAAAAAAAAGAAAAAAAAAGTTCCAGGCAAGAGATGGCTCAAGGATGAGGAAAGATTATGTCAGAGGTTGGCTGGGATATGACTGTACTCCAAAATCTGTGACTCTTAACCCTCTAAATATGCCTCCTCCCTGGAAAAAGGTCACAAAGAAGTCACCATGCTCCAACATCAGTGCAGGTCATGAGGACCATGGCAACCCCAGAGACTCGAAAACTCTCACCCAACCCCATTGTGGGCAGTGGGATGATGACTTTTCCTGCCCCTCCAGGAAGCCTTTAGTGAAGGCAGCCTGGTATGAAGATAGCTCACTCTTTCTCCTGCAAAGGAAAAGACTAGCTGTATTTTCCATCTGAACTGCCTTTCTTGTACATGTGAGTGCTATTGTTCTCCACACGATGGGAAAGAGAAGAAACTTGTCTGAAGAATAACTGACACTAGAATTGTTATCCAATTTCAACCATATATTCTTGTTCCTGCCTCACTTCCGGCTCACAAAAATTGATGTTCGAACCTCAGAGTCTTTTTAAGCTATCAGAATAGTGCAAATAAAATTTCTATGCTGTCCACAGGAATTTTAATTTAATAAATTTCCTAGGAAAAAGCCAATACAGGATATGACATTTTCCTTGAGTTGGAACCTAAGACTTCAATGATTGAGAATATATTAAGGGTCAAATAGTGTCACCAGCCACTCTGACCAATTCTTGCTGACTTAATCCCAAACTGATTAAAGAACCCCAGGAAGTGTCTTACTTCTTAAGATTGTTGTTGTCACGAAATCTTAATGGTCCTTTCAAATGAAAATGTACCTTGCAGGCCTAGTAACTGACCTATTTGATTCCAACATAGATCATAATAATTTGACAGTGTCACTTATTTTAGAGTCTGATTGCCTTCTTTGCCTCCGGGTGCTAGAGAAAAAGGGATTTTGTGACTGAAAGGGTTAAGTGGATTTTATTATAATGTGTTCCTATTACATTTCCCTCCCTTCAGCTCTTTCACAAAATGTTAATCTAATTGTGATACTATCACTTTGATGACAATATGACAAGACAGACAAATTTGATTTTATTCTCCACAGAGCAAAGCATATGCTGCTTGGGAGGCTTTGACAGAGAGAAGGACATAAAACAAATGGAGTTCATGAATATACAATTTTTATTGTACACAGTAGTGACATCCAAACTTCAGAGACTAGGTGGGTGAGACTGAGGCTTTCCTATTGAGATTAATGGGTACGTAAAAAGGTGCCAATGGAGAGTACTACAGTTTATGTTAAAAATGTCGATGTGGATAAGAATAATTTTCTTCTCAAGATGAATGATACTCTTAATGGCTGTGAGACATTCGTGCCCAGTAGCAGTTCCTACAAAGTAATTTTTGTTGTTATTGTAAATTATATAATCTTAACTGCAATTATAGTCCTGTTTAGGTAAAGGTCAAGTTAGTGCTGGAGATGGTTATAAAGCAAAAAGGAAATTGGTATATGGATTCCCTTGTTGATAGCTTATGAATGATTTCAAGTGAGATGATTTTTGGTAACTCTATTTCTCGTTTAATGTAATATAGCAAGTAGAGACAGCACACATTAACAAAACACAAATTAGATTTCTCTAAGTAAACATGTATCTTCTAAAGGAGTGGAGCTGTTGGAGAAAGGACAGTTTGAAGGTTAAAGACACCGTGCAAACAGGGGAGGCGCATTTTCAAGAAAATCAGAAGAATGAGAAGTATTGAGAAATTCTCATTGTTAGGTTTAAATCTCTATTTTTTTAATTTGGCTTACTGAAACATGAAATCCAACATGGTTCCTGGTGTTTGCTTTGAAAATGTTACTAGGATATTAAATGAGATTTAACCCACCTTGTCTTAACCCAGGATGAAAATGATTGTCTTGAATATCCTGGTTGCTAAAGCAGTAGTTTGAATCTTCATAGGATAATGAGTTCAGAGTGATCGATACAGACCAAAATTGAATCTCAAAGTTTATTCTTTATTTTACAGATAGGAATAAATGCCCAGATAATAATATGACATGCAAAAGCAGTTTGTCAAACTTCAAGGTTTTTTTTTAAAGATTATAATACATTTCCTAAAATTAAAGACCGGGAAAAATGTACTTAGAATTAACTGAAGTAATATGTCTCAAGAAGTATAAACCTTTATGGTTCAACTACATAGTTTCCTTCCACTTGAGCTTCTATATGATTCTGATCCACAGGAAAACTTTCACAGAATATAATGTTAAGTGAAAAGAGTTAGATCAACCTTGATATTGAAGGTCTTTTAAGATCATGTAGTAAACAATAGTTTCCCTGTTAAGAGACATATCCTGTTGGCCAACCTAGCATCTTTTGGGGAAAATGTCTCTCCTTGTATCAAGTAGGGCTGCTTCTACTCCCAGGCTCTGAAAGTGGGTTTATGACTCAGGCCTGCCCCATCCATGCTCTCCTGAAATCTCCTGAAATTTGGAGCTCTTATGAAAGAAGTATGCTTTTTTCTTCCCTAGCAGTCGGTCTGAATGTGGCTAGTGGGGCTCTTTCCCATCATGTTAGGAAATCTGCCCGAGAGTAACCCCAAAACAGGAGATAGCAAATCCAGAGGAAGAAAGAGTGCTTGTGGATGCGTATGTGCTAGACTCAGCCGTAGCTACACAACCTTGAACATCTTCATGGCCTGAGCCATCACATTTACTTCTTGGTTAAACGAGATGGAGCTCCATTTTCTGTCCTTTATAAATGAAAGTATTCTAAAGAGTTCTTTAAAGACCATTTTTGCTAACTCTCCTATAATATCCCTAATGTCTAAGTGGAAAAAAATAAATAAATTACTAGGATAGAAATGAGAAGAGCAGAGTCTGTGAATAGCTTTGTCATTAACGTGTTCTGTCCTTAGTAGGAAATTCATGTATCATTGCTGTCTAGCTCTTTTCAGGAACGAACCTTTTATTATTTCTTCTGTGTACCCAGTGTTGTGTAAGATTGTATCTACTGAACCAGCCAATAATAACGAAGTCATTTTTCTATTTTCAGATAATTGAATATGCTCACATTTGATAATCGGAGTTCTAGGTTAGTGGAGATGCTAGTTTTAATATTCTTAATTGTAAATTCCAGCCCAAAGAAAATTTGACCTGGGTCGACTCAAAATGAAACAGGTACTTATACAATTTACATTAGGATTTTAAAAATACTGAAAATGTCTCATGGGCCCCCTTTACTGTCCTCCAGGACACTTTTGGAAAACACAGTCTTAAACTGTGTCACTTCTGGATTTGATTACATTTTCAGAGTCCTTTTCAGGTTAGAACATGGAGTTCAGCTGTGTTGTTGGATTATCTTGGTTACAAACCAAACAAAGAAAGGTAATTATAAATGCTGTTTTATTTCCATTTTAATCTGACATATGTCAACATCAATAAAAAAGAATGTTTTTAGTGTTATGTAAAAACTTCCTTGGAGCTATTCCAGGCCACTTAGAGGCAAGGTAATCTAGACTAGTGATTGAGAAAGTAAATTCTGGACCAAGGCTGGGTTTAAATCTTGACTCTTGTCACTTACTAGACATGTGATCTTGGGCAAGATACTTGATATATTTGTTCTCATTCTTCTTGTCTAAATTGGACAGCAGAATAGCATTATTGTGAGGAATCAATGACTGAATATATACAAAATGCTTAGAAAAGTACTTGACCCTTACTATGCGCTTTCCACTTAACTTATTATTATTACTTTCCCCATCTGTATTTCAAGTCTCTCCACTCTCCCGTCCACTGCCAAATCAATAACTTCTTTTTCTGTATGTTCTCCTGGATCCTGTTATAAGTTATGGCTACAACAAAGACACTCAAAAGCAATAGAAAGATTCTCAAACAGGAAAGGGACAAATAAAAAACCGGTTTTCTCACCTTGGATGTCCTGAAGAATCACCTAGGGAACATTAAAACATTCCAATGCCCAGTCAGGACCCCAAAACTGATAAAATCAGATCTCTAGGGGAGTGAAGCTCAGGCATCAAGAGTTTATAAAGTTCTTCAAAGCTTTAAGGAAATTATCCTCACCTGGGATGGTTTTTAAATAATATTGATACTGGGACTCTGCTTCTAGAAATCCTGACTCAATTCTTCAGGATGAGACCAGAGACTGATAATCTTAAAATGCTTCTAAATGAATAAAATCTGCAGTCAGGACTGAGAACCATTAGGGTTTTTGACTTACAAAAATAGCAATTTTTAATACTTGTTTAGTTTTATTTCTCTCCTGCTGGAATGTATGCTTCATGAAGACAGGATTTTTTGTTTCTTCTCTTCATTATTGTTCTTAGAGTTTAGAACAGTAGCTCGCACATAAAAAGTACTCAATAAATGTTTGTTGGATGAATAAATAAATTCTATTGAAAGTATTTACTAAGGAATAGAGAAAACCAATGAAAAAGATCTGTGTATATATATATATATATATATATTTTAAACTGGTGGAATGTTTGGATTTAAAAGATAAAGAAAAACATATCTGTACATATTCAGGCAAGAAAAAATAGAATAACACTTAAAACATGTTTCCTGCAAAATTCTCCTTGGTATCCAATTTGTCCTTGCACTAAATTAACCAAAAGTGCTTGGAACACACTTCCCCAAAGTTTGATGGAAGGAAATACCGCCAAAGAATTCTACATCCTGTTCATTTTTCACTTACATGCAAAAGCAATAGAAAGATTCTCAAACAGGAAAGGGACAAATAAAAATACACTGTTCTCAAATTTTTCTGGAAAAAACGATCTCTCAAAGGAAAACTGTGAGAGACTGAGGAATAAGTCATACAAAGGAACTTAAAAATGGGGAAGAGTTAGTTTAAAAAAATAGTGCTGAGCAATAGAACTATAAAATGTGTAATAACCAGTGCCAATGTAGAGCATATCTACTTGGGGTTCCATTCATATCAGTCATAAAACAACGCAAATGTCAAAGTAATTCCTGAAGAATACATAGGTTATAAAATTAATGATTAAAATCCATGTCTAAAATTCCAAATTAACGCAACAAAAACTTGAAGAGATAAAGAAGGAAGATTAAACAGCATTATTTATAATGATAGAGAAATACAGATATGTATCTTAATTTCTGCATCTAGGTCTACTGTTGTAAAACAATTTCATCTTAAAAAGAACAATATTTGGGGATATAGAGGTAAGTTCATTGACTTAATTTACATTCTTAAAAACTTCTATTGTATTTTACCTCACTTGAGATACACAAAAATGGCTAATAAATGATCTTACCCTCTCATGTCTCTACCAATGCTGATGGGATACTAGTTATGTCATCCCTGACTACCTGTTTTATTTTTTGAAGGAAACAACAACCTGTCATGAATGCAAGCGTGTTCATGCTAATTCAACTCATCAGTAGATTTTTATGGAATAAAATTGTTAATTTTCTTTAAACTAGAGTCTGTGTGTCCTCCTCCAATTAACTGGTGAGCAGTGTGGATCCCTACTCCACACTAAGTGGGGCACTGGCAGGAAATTCCTGTAACTGATCACAACTTCCAAAGCACAGCAGGAGGGATGTGGCTTTCTTCTGAATGAATGCCAAGGCTGACCTCTCTCCTTTTCCCCTCTCTCTGGGACTCAAGTCATTCTCATTAACCAAAACTTCGTGAAAAATTCTCTCTCTTGCGTGTTTGCATATTTTAGAGTATTCATCAATATTCTGTGCGGTGACGCTTTTATAACGCAGTTGTGACAGAGCTTGAAAAATACCAGTTCAATCAATCAATATGTAGAATTATAAAACAATGCTTTCCCATGCTATTTTCATCCCTTTGTTTCTTCAGTGTTCCCTTCTTTTGCAATAATCATTTTTCCATATGCATGTCCTTATTTGCCAAAAAAGTGCAGTATGTGCAGATTAAAAGTGAGAGCAATCCACTGTGGATGGACTTCACTAAAAGCTTCCAAAACAGTATATTTGACAACACAGGATATCAACAACCTATTCCATTTCCTGTAGGTTGCTATTATATTTCAATTATAGGATAAATGTCTTACAGTTGCGTATATCAGGATTATATGTTTCTGACTCATTTACTGGTTTTAAACTCCTTTAAGACCATATATTTTTTCTTTTTTCCTTTTTCTTTTTTTCTGTATCCCTTCTCTTTTCTACATAGTGCCAGGTAGAGAAATTCAAGCAGTTTTAAGGCAGGAAGAAGTTTTCCTCCAATTTTATTTTTCTTCCTGAATATCTCTCCTCAATCAAACTGCATTTGTCTGCACACTCGCCATATGTAATTGGCCATAAATCCCTGATTGTTTTGTCTTCTAGATAGCTTTTTTAAAAAACTGAAGTCAAATATACATACAGAGAAATGCACAAATCTTAAGTGTATGACTTGATGAATTTTTTATTCTAACGCTACCATCTATCTATCTATTCATCTATCTGTCATCTCCATACCTATATATCTTTATAATCATCACCTCAATCAAGATATAGAGTATTTTCAGCATCCCAGAAAGTACTCTTATGCCTCTTCCTGGCCAATCTCCAACTCTTTCCCCACCCCATAAGAAACCACTTTAGATTTCATTTTGCCTTTTCTTGAACTCTTTACGAAAAGGATTATAGAATATATATTTTTGTCTTGTCTCTTTCACTCAACATGATGTTTTTGAGCTTGATAGATTTGTAGATATCAGCAGTTCATTCTTTTTTGCATCTATATTCATGAGAGACATTAGTCTGTAATTTATTTTTCTTGAAATAACTTTATTAGGATTTGCGTATTAGGGTTATTTGACCTCATAAAATGAGTTGGGACGTGTTCACTCTTTCTTTTCTATTTTCTAAAAGAATATGTGTAGAGTTGCTATAAATTCCTTCTCAAATATTTGATAGGATTCACCAATGAAGCCATCTGAACCTTGAAATTTCTTTGTGAAATGTTTTCAATGATGAAATACAATGTCATTAATAGACATAGGGCAATTTGAATTTTCTATTTCTTCTTGCGTCAGTTTTGATTAGTTGTATTTTTAAAGGAATTTGTTCATTTAATCTAAGTTGTCAAATGTATTGATTATTCAAAATATTTAAAATTATTCTTCAAATGTCTATAATATATCCTTCATTCTCAATATTGGTTATTCATCAATTCACTGCTCTTTACAAAGAACCAGTTTCTTTCTTTGTTAGTTTTCTCTTTGTTTATTTCTTACTTCATTGACATCTGCTGTCTTTATTTCCCTGTTCTACATACTTTGAGTTTAATTATTGTTCTTTTTCTAGCATCTTAAGGTGTAAGCTTATATCATTTTTGTTATATTTTTGGTTTTTGGCAGTTTTATAATATAATATTATAATATGCCTAAGTGGTTCTCTTTGTATTATCCTAAAAATTTTGGAAAATTTCAGCTACTTTTCTTTAAAGTTTTTTTCCTGTCCCATCTCTCCTTTGCCTCTGGAATTCAAAATGCATATATGTTAGACTTCTACATATTGTCCCACAGGTAACTGAGTCTCTGTTTTTTATATTTTTTGATACTTCTTTCTCTGTGTTCTTCAGAACAGATAATATGTATTTATCGATCTTTAAATACACTGACTCTTTTGCTGTCTTCATATTGCTGTTATGCCCATTAGGTGTTTTGATTTGTTTTGTTTTTTATTAAATTTCAGAAGTTACATTTTTCAGATAGATTTTTCCATTTAGTTCTCTTTTTATCATTTCCATGTCTACGTTAAGAATTCCTTTTTTCTTCACTCACTGTAACAATCTTTTCCTTTAAGTCTTGGAATATATTTATAACTCTTTTAACATCTTTGCCTACTAATTCCAATACCTGAGATATCTCAGATTCTATTTCTTGATTGTGGACCATGTTTTCCTGAAAACCTAGAATTTTTTTTTGTATTCTATGTTAGACATTTTAGATAATATGCTGTAGGAATTCTGTATTATGTTAGCTTCTTTTAATTGGTGTTCAGGTTTCCCCTGGAAGACAAATTACTGGCAGCTT
The DNA here is from genome assembly GCF_003676395.1 of Aethalodelphis obliquidens. Taxonomy (NCBI): domain Eukaryota; kingdom Metazoa; phylum Chordata; class Mammalia; order Artiodactyla; family Delphinidae; genus Aethalodelphis; species Aethalodelphis obliquidens. The sequence goes on along the minus strand of NW_020837968.1, from coordinate 12,143,170 downwards.
TTTGTGAACCTGTCAATCTTGGTTTTATTTTTTTGTTAAGGTGAATTTCTTTTCGTTTTGACTTTAGCCCTTGGGTGAGGCAATATCCTCATTCCTAAAATGTGGCTCTTGGGGGGCTTCAACCAAATGCATGAGAGGATCGTTAGGTGTCACTTCCCCAGCTGAACTGGACCTCAGATGTCTCCCAGCATTGTACAACCTTGATATCACCATTCGGCTCTCAATCCCACAGCTGTCACTCTCTGTTAGACCTTGCAGAGTCTTTCCCCATTCATATACAGCTTAGCCTGCATCTCAGGGCTCAGGGTGAACTCCCAGTGCAGACTTTAATGACCTTTCTCCAACCTTTGCACAATTTTCTTTTTCTTTCTTTCTTTCTTCCCTTCTGAAACAGTATTTTTTTTTTATTGTGGTAAAATATGCCTAAGAGTTCAGTGACATTAAGTACATTCAATTTAGCACAACTCCCTTTACTCAGATACCCTGTCCTACCAATTCCAGCCACTTCAACAGCCTGAAATTCCAGTGTCTCTCTCAGTTCAGGGTGACTCCTGCCCTGTTTGAGCTCTGCCTCCCTCACTAGGAAAGTGTCCCCATTCAGAGAGCTGAGTCCTTTACAAGGCTTGCTTCACCTCTTTCCCTTCTCTCCAGTTCTGTCTGCTATTTAATACCTGAAAACCGTTGCATCATATATTTTGTCCAACTTTATACTTGCTTACCTCAGAAAGACAGGTCTGATAGCAGTTACACTAGCATGATCTAAAATAGAAACTTGTAGTTATTCTTTTTTTAGTATAACCACTTTTCTGTATCTACAGTGAACATTACATTTATTTTTATTGCATAGCCAACTAATTGGTCTACCAATATTAATCTGGTCTCTCTCCACTTTTCTTCCCATTTGGAAGTCAGAGTGATGTTTATCAAATGAATCTAATTTGCCATCCCATTACTTAAAACCTTCAGTGCTTCACGGTTCTTTTAGGGTAAAAGTAAAATTCCTCAAATGGGCTGCATGGTCTTGTCCAAATGCATCTCTTCAACAACCTGTTAAACAAAGATCACCCTTGATCTCTCTTTGCCCCAGCTTTACTAGATCTGCATATCCAGGGCTTGGGCATATTGTATTTCTTCTCCTGAGAACTCTCTATCTTCTTCACAACTCAATTCAAGGATCTTTTAGAAAAGACTTCCCTGATCTCCTTCCCTGACAAGGTCAGATCCTGCTAATATAAGCTTCCTTAACACCACAAACCTCTTCATCACAGCATGTATGATTGTTGCAATATTACATGTATTTCTGTAATTATCTGACTAATGCTTCTCTCCTCCACTAGACTGCAAACTTTATTTGGGAAGGAAGCTCTATTTTTCTCACTACTATATCCCAGTGCTTGGCCATAGCATGCACAGAATAAATATTTGCTGGATGAAAGAACTCCTACAGTTAGGTGCTGGGACTCTTGGAAATATATTTACATGTAGTTAATATAATTTCTGCACATTTATAAAGATAGAATAAGGCAAAATCACTTCAATTCAGGGAATTTAGTAAACACTATATAAACAGTTTGTGTATGAAGAAAAAACTCCTTGGCTATGTCTATGCAAAGTCACACTATACAATGAAAATATCAAAAAATCATTTGAACATTTACATATTTGGAAATAACCATATGCAGCCTGCTTTATTTTTCATTCCCCAGCTATCTATAGATTTACATTTCCAGTATAATTTCTGAACCTAAAAATCCAAACAGCTGAAATCCACTGGATAATTTTATTGATGAAATAGTTTTATGTTTTCTTTAAAAAATAGGAATTGCCCACTTTAAAGGCTCAAACTCCTAAATGAACACATCTAGCCTAGTTACAACACATAACTTTTTATTTGCTTGATATAAATAAGCAAATTTTATTGATATTATATTATAATTTAAGCTAGATTTAATAATATGGAAAATATATTAAGATTAAACTGACTAAAACACCATATTGATATGATAATACGATATTACAAATAATATTGAATTAGAAGAAATTATAAGCTTCTTGAGACTGTACAGATTCTTTATTATGGTTATCATCTTTGTTTTGCCTCAAATATTGCTAGAAATGCAGTTAATCATGGCATAAAATTTTATGTTATTTTAATTCTAATGTTATTTATATCAAGATTTTCTTATCTGTAGTCACTTTTAGATTATTCCAACAAGACTGTAGCCATGGACCTACTATTCATACATGCACATATATAAGCATATGCATATGTGTGTGTGTGTGCGCATGCACTATTGTGCATCCTTTATTTATTTAACATCTTTATTGGAGTATAATTGCTTTACAATGGTGTGTTAGTTTCTGCTTTATAACAAAGTGAATCAGCTATACATAGACATATGTTCCCATATCTCCTCCCTCTTGCATCTACCTCCCACTGTCCCCATCCCACCCCTCTAGGTGGTCACAAAGCACCGAGCTGATCTCCCTGCGCTATGCGGCTGCTTCCCACTAGCTATCTATTTTACATTTGGTAGTCTATATAAGTCCATACCAATCTCTCACTTTGTCACAGCACCGTACGCTAACACGTATATATATAATCTAAAAAAAAAAAAAATGGTTGTGCATCCTTTATTAACAAGCACGGGCATACAGTAGAATTTACTGAGTGCGTATTGAGGAAAAGCTTAGTCTTTATTAAGGGTGAACCACACATAAAGCAGCCAAGACTTTCTTATAACTAAAATAAGATTGTCAGCCATGTCAAGTTCTCTGCTGTGGCTTTTGAAAAGAATGTCCCTTTCAGATTTCTCCTTCACTGAACTAGTTAAAAGACAATTGGGTTTTAGATACAGTTGAGAAAGCAATGAAGAAATTGGGCAGCATTTGAGAATTTTGACTATAGCTTTCTTACTTTTGTTTAGAATCATGCATTAATAATGAGAGATCATCTGTTAAATGGAAAGTAAGAAAGGAGAGGGTCTGTGCACTGAAAAACACATTCTGGAGAAAGTGAGATTCTGAGCATCTTGTGCCTTCAGCCCTTCGGGCTCTAGAAAATATCAGGGTTAATTTCCCTGCAGTGTCTGTGAGCAGGACAGCCCTCTGTTTGCCCCATGAGATTCATGCAGTATGCACGTGTGTGCAGAGCCAAGTCCAGTTGATCTCTTTATTAAACAAGTTAGAACTTAAGAGAAACAGGAGAAGCCCTGGTTTCTAACCTGTTTTTGCTACATTTAGCTGTGTTAGGTCTTCAATGTCCAGCTTTCTCTTCTGCAAAACTGGGAGTAGAAGGATGGTGGGGTAGTTTGATACAGGCAATCTGTATTGAACATTTGATTTCAAAAAGTCACAATTTAGGGACTTCCCTGGTGGTTCAGTGGTTAAGACTCTGCCCTTCCACTTCAGGGGGCACAGGTTCAATCCCTGGTTGAGGAGCTAAGATCCCACATGCCGCAGGGCGTGGTCAAAAAAAAGTCACAATTTAATGACTCATGGGCAGTCCCAAAATTGCCTTAGTAAATCACCCAAAGTTTGTATTTTGCCTGTTTTCCAACCTATGTCCATCCAGGACCATAAAATGCACACAGCAAATATGAGATGCTTCTTGGAAGAATATCACTACTTCAGCTCACGCAAAAAGTAACTAGTGAATTAAAGGAGTCAAAAGTACAATTTTTCTCACAAAGTCATTGTCAAGAAATATTTTTGAATTGTGTGTGTGTGCATGTGCGTGTGTGTGTGGCAATAGCTCCCAGATTTTGAGATTATGTGAAAATATATAAAACAAAATTAAAAATTAGATTGACATAGATTTTCACACTTTTAGTTTTGTTAATTGACGGCATACCTTTCCCCTCCCATCTACACAACCTTAATTTCAGAAAGAAAAGGTGTTTAAATGAATTGATTTGAGATGAGTATTTATCGTCAGAACAAATGAATAAATTTCTTTTTCTTATGTCATAGAAGAGCAATGAAATATTTTCCCTGGTTGGAGTGTTGGAACCAGTATCATACGGAATAAAAAGCAAGTCCCTGCCCACCAGGACTTTCTATTCTACTTTAGTATACACATTTAAAACATTACATAACAAAACTGTAGTATTGAAATAGGTCAGTAATACAGAAGTTGTACAGATAGTATTTGATTAAGGATGAAATGACTAGTACAGATTTAATGACAGGAGATTTCCCTGTGACTTGGAATAATAGGAAAACTAATTTACTACTAACTTTCCCTTTTTTTGGTGCTGAGGAAAGTAGATTAGACAGTTACATTATAGAAGGTCTTTCTTTTAAGAAATGAGCTGAGATGTACAGAGAAGGGTACTATTATTTCTAACATTTTGATTTTTCAAATACATGTAGCATTTTATACTCCACAAACTGCTTTCGTTCTTTTCCATTCATTCAATTTTTCAGTCTTTCAGCACAGCCCTCATCCAGACTCAAAATTCCTTACCATGTATGTCTCTAAGGCTTGACTTATTTCAAGGAATATTTTATTTCAGTCCAGAAGTTACGTTCTTTAAACGAACTGACTATAAGGAAATCTACAAACTAAAAAGCAGCTATTAATTTTAAATATATTTCTAATTTTTAAAAATGGTTTTTAAATCACCAGAGCCCAGGTGTACAGATAGTATTATATGTACTTGTAAAACAATGGATTAATTAATGATATTGTCCCAGTTATCTCTTCCTAAATAACAAATTGTCCCTAAAACTTAGCGGCTTAAAACAACTATTTTACCAAATCTCATGATGTTGGGGTCAGGAATTTGAGAGGAGCTCAGCTGGGTGGTTCTTGGTTCCATGCAGCATTGACTGAGGTCATTCAGTGATATTCAGCTGATGGCTTGGCTGCTTTGCAGGGTCCAGGATGACTTGTGCACAGGTCTGACCCCTTGGTGAAGATGGCTGAAGGCTGGGCTCAGTTGAAACTATTACCTGAAATACTTTTCTGTGGTCTCTCCAGCCACTTCTCACTCCCTGAGAAGTGCTCAGGTGAGTCAGACATCTTACGTGACAGCTTTAGGGCTCCTGTAGAGAATGTTCCCTGAGAGAGGAAGTAGAAGTTACCAGTCTTTCACTTGTTCTGAAGATGGCCCTGTGTCACTTCCACCCTGTGAAAGCAATCTCAGAATCCACCCAGATTCAAGGGCAGGGGGTATAGACCTTGCCTTTCAATAGGAGAAGTCTCAAAGTGTTCATGATCTTCTTAAATCCACCACAGATATGCTTCTTCTTATGTTCAGATGCGATGCAAATTTTAGCAATTTAATTTTGCTTTTAATTCTGTTTTCTTTGTAACTCCTATCTGTGTTTTTAGGCCTAGATAATTCTTTTCCACTTTTACTAAGTTAAGAATTTATGTATATTTTGTTCTAGATTTTCTCAATTTCCTTAAAACTTTTTAAATCCAAATAAATTGTATATTGGTGTATGGGACATGGTGAAGCTATAACTTGATTTTTACCTCCAAGTTACTCTCAGACTTCCCAGTACTATCTGTTGAATAACTAATCTCTTTCATACTGAAAAGTACAGAGAACTGGGAATTTTTTTGCAAATAACTGAACTTATTTTTAAGTGATAATACCAATGTTTGTGATAGCGCAATGAAATGGGAACCCTCATACACTGATGGTGAGAATAAATTTAACAATATATCTGAAGGGTCTTAAAATGTGCACATCTTTTGACATGGTAGTTCTACCTCTAACAGTTTTCCCTAAGAAAATTATCGGAGAAGTGATCAAAGGCTTGATTTACATGAACGTTTTCCATAGCGCTCTTTAGACTAGCAAGATATTAGAAACCAGCTAAAATTGCCCCAAAGATTAAATAAATTTTCATATACCCAAACAATAGAATAGTACTCAGCTATGGAAAATAATGTTTTCAAAGAGTTAATGATGATATGGAAATTTTCTTATCGTATAATTTTAAGAAAGAAGGAAATACATATAACATTATCCTAATTTGATGGAAGGAAGATATTTTTTTAAAAAATATGGGCAGATATATACCAAAATGTCAAGAATTAACATATTTAAGTAGTGGAATTGTAGGTATTTTACTTTTCATTTTTTTATACTATTGTTCTAGTTTCAAAATTGTTTACAGTGAACATGTATTATTTCTATCACCCAAAAGACAATAACATAAAAGTGAATGGATATATTATGGAATGACTTTTAAAGTTTTGAGGCTAAGCAGAAATACTTTAAAATAATATAGAACTCTTATGAAACTTCCCCCCAAAATAGCAGGAATTCAAAGTTAAATACAAAAGTCAAAATTATATAAAACTTCTGGAAGAAAATAAATGAGAAAACCTTTGCAACCCGTGGTAGGTAAATTTATTAGAATATAAGCACAAAGAATTTTAAAAATTGATAAATTGGATTTTATCAAAATTATAAACTTTTCTCTTAGAAAACCACCACTCAGAAAACAAAAGGCAAGCCAAAGACTGGAAGAAAATATTCTCAATACATATGTTTGACAAGGGATTTGTATAGGTCGTATAAAGAATTCTTCAAATAATAAAACTGACCAACCATATCAAGTGTTGGCAAGGATGTGGAACAACTGAATTCTCATATATTACTTGCGGGAAAATAAAATAGTACAACTACTTTAGAAATTGTTGGCAGTTTCCTATTAAGTTAAACACACATCAACCGTGCAAACCAGACATTCCATACCTAGGTATTTACTGAAGACAAATGAAAACATACGTCCACATAAAGACTTCTACACCTATACATATGTCAGCTTTATTCACAATAATCAAAACTGTGAACACCCAAATACCTACTATACTGGGTTGAATAGTGCCTTCTCCTCCCCAGCAAATTCATGTCAACCTGGAACCTGTAAATGTGATCTTGCTTAGAAATATGGTCTCTGCAAATGTTATCAAGTTTATATGAGGTCATACAGGATTAGGGTGAACCTAAATCCAATATGACTGGTGTCTTTATAAAAAGGTGGGAAATCTGGACACACAGACACAGACACACAGGGAAGAAAACCTTGTGAAGATGGAGGCCGAAATTGGAGAGATCAACCTACAATGCCAAGGATCGCTGGCAAAGTCCAGAAGCTAGGAGAAAGGCATGGAGCAGATTTTTCCAGGGAGTCTGTCAACAACTTGAGTTTGACCTTCTAGCCTCTAGAACTGTGAGAGAATAAAATTCTGTTCAAGTCACCCAGTTTTTAGCAATTTTTTAAGGCAGCCCTAGGAAACTCACACACCCATCCACGGATGAATAGAGAAACAAAATGTGGCTATCCGTATAATGAACTATGGCTCAACAATATAAAGTAACAAATTGCTGATAGATGCAGCAGCATGGATGACTCTCAAAATCATTGAAGGAGCAAGACTCAACGGAGTCTATGCTGTATGACTCCATTTATATAAGATTCTTCAAAACTGCAAACTAGGGCTTCCCTGGTGGCGCAGTGGTTGAGAGTCTGCCTGCCGGTGCAGGGGACGCGGGTTTGTCCCCTGGTCCGGGAGGATCCCACGTGCCGCGGAGAGGCTGGCCCGTGAGCCATGGCCGCTGAGTCTGCGCGTCCGGAGCCTGTGCTCCGCAACGGGGGTGGCCACAACAGTGAGAGGCCCTAGTACCGCAAAAAAAAAAAAAAAAAAATTTTAAACGAATCTATAGTGACATTATTATATAGTGACACACGCCTAGGACTGAGAGTAAGAGGGAGGATGAACTGTGAAGCAGTGGGGGGAATGTTGAGGGGATAAAGGAAATAATCTTTTTTTATTGTGTTGGTTTCAGGGGTATACGTCAAATACCAAAACATACTGAATTGTACACTTTGTGTATACTTTAAGTGAATTGCACACAGGAAGGTACTTTAAAACAGTTTATAATACCTAAATTATACCTCAGTAAAGTTGATAAAAATTTCTAGGCGTTCATAATCAACCCAAACTATAGACAATTCGACAAAACCAAAACAAAGCAATTCACTTAGGTGTCCCTTACTCTCCGAAGTTAAGAAAAAAACTTGTCACTACTTGGTTCACCAATATTTTTAAAGTAAAAGGTCTTTGGCACATTGGCTGGTGTCAAGCATATTGTCAGCCCCTTTAGCTGCCATCAAGTCATAGCATGTTGAAGCCCATCTTTGACCCTTGCCAAGGTGATACCTGGCTATGAAAGGAGCTGAGAGGAGGTAGAATGATGGCCTTGCTGTGCTGCCAGACCACTCGTGCTCTCAGGAGATGTAGAAATAGAATTATTTCAATATTTTCCGTTATGATTGCAAAAATAGCTATTCATTTAAAATCTCTGAAGCGTTTTCCACAAACACTTGTGGCACACCATGAGGAATTCCAGTGACCTCCAGAAGCTTGTTAATGAAGCCCCAGCATAAAAGAGCAACCAATGGCCTCAGTCTTTTCCTCAGCTTCCTGCCTGCCACATCTGCCTGTTTCTAAAACCACAGTGTCATTTCGAGAAACACATGTGAATTACATTTTACAGGACAATACACTGTCCAGAAGGTCCCTGGTCAGCGTCCTACAGGCGGTGGAGGTCCGTAAGACTGCTACAGTGGCAGGTGGCAGCTTCTTTGAAATCTAGTGACATATGGTGTACATTCTCAGCGGTGAGGTGTGCTAGTCACCCTGTAGCCGGATTGCCACACCAGGCACATTTCTCCCTGTTTGGGTTCATCTTGCACAGACTGCTGTTCCTGAAGCATCAAGTTCATTATGTTTCATTCTCATTCAGGAATAACACCACAACCTACTAACACTGATTATGCGTTACCTGCCAGGTATCACCATGCTAGTTGCTTTCCCATATGTTATCTCCTTTAGTTGTTGCAATACACCCAGGAGGTGCTCAGGGATCTATGGTGGCCTCTTTGTACTACTCAGGTCATGTTCAAACTCTTAAGATGAGCATTTAAGGTATTCATGCAATATGTACCTTAGACAACCAACCTGTTTCTTATTATTCCTTATAATGCTGTGTAATTGGGGTACTTCCTCCATATTTTTGTTCTATGTTTTTTCCTTGACAGAACACCTTCCTTCCTCTTCTCTACCTACCCAGGTTTGTAACTTCTTCACGGCCCACTCCCAGATCACCTGCTCCAGGAAGCCATTCTTCATCAAAGGCCTCTCCCTTTACAAGGTAGTCTTTTCCTCTCATAATTGTCTATCTGGAGAGTCTGTGCCTTGTTGGTACAGATGTATCTGTATATTCCTTTGAAATAAATACTTATCTAGAGTTTTCATAATTGTCTAATTTTCATAATTGTCTAATTTTCTAAAAGTGTATATATAGAAAATAAAGTCTTAAAGGTGTAAGCACCTTTAAGACTTTATTTTCTATATATACACTTTTAAAATTTCCTAGGATGAGCTTCATAGTCTTATATATGGAAATGAATCATTTTATTGAGTTATAAGTCATGAAAGAAAATTTGAGTGAATTTGCCTTCAAGTTGAAATTTCCATGATTCTAAACATGATACCACCTGAACGTGGGTCACAAGTACAGTTCAATTAGGTCCTTGTTTTACTCAGTGAGCCTCCTGTGGGATGGTGTCTGATGTATGGCGGACCTCCAGAGGGTTGCTGTCATTGCCCCAGAATTCCTTCTCCACCCATAGTGAGAGGCGAGTCATCTCCATGAATTATGCCTTTTTTCCTTCTCCATGAATGAGGCCATGGTGATACAGAGGTGCTTCAGACACCCAAGCCTGTCAATACATGACAGTACCAAGAGTGTCAAGCTACCATCCACAGAGGAATGGATAAAGAAGATGTGGTACGTATATACAATGGAGTATTACTCAGCCATAAAAAAAGAATGAAATAATGCCATTTGAAGCAACATGGATGGACCTAGAAATTATCATACTAAGTGAAGTAAGTCAGACAAAGACAAATATCATATGATATCACTTGTATATGGAATCTAATAAAAAATGACATGAATGAACTTGTTTACAGAAGAGAAACAGACTCACAGATCTAGAAATCAAACTTCCGGTTACCAAAGGAGAAAGGTTGGGGGGGAAGGGATAAATTAGGAGATTGGGATGAACACATACACACTACTATATATAAAATAGATAACTAATAAGGACATACTGTATAGCACAGGGAACGCTACTCAATATTCTGTAATAACCTATATGGGAAAAGAATCTGAAAAAGGATGGAGATTTTATATATATATATATCCAATTTGCTGTACACCTGAAGCTAACACAACATTGTAAATCAACTATACTCCAGTAAGGGAAAAAAAAAGAATGTCAAGCCAATAATGTGAATGAATATTTATAGTCCCTTCTACAAAATGCACCAGAGCCTCATGTCCTTTTGGTCAAAAGATCAGAGAAGACTTTCTTAGTTAATGCGACATTATCTCTTGAAATAAAACGTCCTATATTCACGAGGGAGAGTGACTTGGTACACGAGTAGGATACTCATCCAGAAAGAGCATCTTAAACTCCTACTCCCACAAACTCCCAATTGCTTTGAACTAATACCCATCAGTTATTTTCACCTTTCTTTTTATGGACTTTTAAATTATAGTTTCCCACTTTCAGTCCTACTAAATATGAATGAAGCAGGTGAAGTGTGGCCCCAGAGCTGTACAGTGTTTAGGGCTGGTTACTATCTTTAGCAGAGATGCTGGAATTCATTCTCATCTCATTTGCTGAGCGCTCTATCATTAAAGTGTCATTGAGAACTGACACCACTTAATTTTAGCAGCTTTCCATTCTCCTTTGCAGCAAGAATAGCTTTAAATGGAGAGGAGTGCAAATTACAGAGAGAGGGATATTTTTACACCACACTCAGCATTTTATCAAACAAAGCAGCCTCCCGGGGAAAAGAGGACAATACATTATAAAACCAAACTCTCTTCTGATCCTGGTAAATGGGTATTTAATCTTCTGATTGCAGGCATCCACTCTGATGAGCCTGTAATGAATATACTGGCAGGGACATTATCTGAGCTGTTGTGCTTTCCTACTCCTTAAAATATCCTTGGTTTTTATTTCGGGTGTGGTCAAAATTTTTTTAAAAAAAGGAGAGAGAGAGAGAGAGAAAGAAAAAAAAAAAAAAGCTTCAGAGCTCAGCTGTCCCCTGCAGGCCACAGCAGAACCTTTACTTCTTTGCAAATTACAGAGCTCTGGAGAGTTTTCCCCTATTAATTGCATAATTGCTTTTCCTGCCAAAGTAATTTGAACCCTTGGGGGTTAAGAAAATCACTTACTGTGAAATAGTGGCAATTTTTAACCCATTCAGCTAGAGTTTCTTTGCCTAATTAAATGGAAAGCTGTTTGCTGCCCATGGTGGATGTGTTTCCAATAGCTTTGCACTAGAAGTATTTAAACCTTGATGGAATTGCTACATTTAGCTTTTGTGTGCTGGTTGCATCCTGGCTACTTGCATCTCTGTTTTATGCACGAGAAAACTTTATTTAATCATTGACTGATCTCTAATATTTGTATCTGTCTGTGCATGAAAAAATAAAGCCATCATCTATTATAGAGAATATTTTGGCTGCTAGGAAAATATTTTTTCACATGCTGGCTTTGAGAACTGCTCGATGGGTTTTTACAGAAATCCAAGTTATTATTGCATGTTCTAAAATCGTGAGTCCAGAGGCTTAATGACTATTCCAAGGTCACATCTGATGTCAGCTTTTGTATTCCCAAATTATCCCTGACTCTTTGTTTCTTACTTTAGCATAAGTCACATTCTTACATCATGAACCGTTTGTAAGAAGAGATTTAACCTAGGGCTTTATGGTTCTAACCACTAAATGTATTCGGTGTTTTGAAAGCTATAAATTTTTCCTGCAGCAGAGACTTCAAGCACTATTCTCTACTCAGGAGAACAGGTTTCCTTGCCTTGCAGTGTCCGGGCCTAAACAATACAGGAAGAGGATGCCTAGCTGGGCCGTGGGTGACAAACCTATACAAGAGAAACCTCAGTTTGCCTTTTTTTCCCCAAAGTATCGCTTGATACACGATTTAAGCTCTCATTTGCACTATTCATTCTTTCCTTCTACGTTGTTCCCTTTGTGTTTTGTCTTCGTTTTTTCCCTTTTTTCATTTCCAGCCCTATTGCTGCATCTATTAAACCATTGGAATACTTAGATGACATTCAATGACAGAGTTAAAACGTTCTTACTAAAGTAGAACTAACCCCTTTGAAAGAGATACAGCTCAGATATCAACTGATATATAAAAGCATTGTATAATCAGAATACACATTTATTCCCTCAAAGGAAGGTTATTGGAAATAAATTTCCAGTGGGTATCACTTGTGGCAGAGGGTGAAGTTGTGCAGCCGGGGAAATAGGGAAGGCTGGATTTTGGGTCAAGCTTCTTCTTGAGCTGGTTGGTTATCCCTGTGTAGAGAAAATGAGGCTCCAAGAGAAGACATGACATGCCAGGGTGTCCAGGAAAGCAGGGATGAAGCTAGAATGAGACACAGCTTAGGTATTCTATTTCTGTAATTTCGTCCACCCCAATAATACGATACTATCCATTTGACATAGAGTCCAAATACTCTTCTATGTCTTTTATATTACTACGTCACAGCATTAGCAATTACAATAAGTGTTTTGTGTCGTGTGTGTGAGTGTGGGTAAACTTTTCAGCTATCCACACACTATTACTGTTACTTTACGCTATTAGAATGTTTCTGTTACAGATAAATTCTCAGGATCTACGGCCATTATGCATCCTTGCAATTTCTTGACCTTCTTCAGGGCACAGATCAAATCATTAATCTGGGCTGAGTGTCCCTCTAGACCACCATGGTCTTGTCATCATGGAGATCTAAGGGAAATAGGTCTACCTTTCCTTCTACAATTGCCAAACAACCCTGATCTATGGAGGAGAAACCTCTGGATTGGTTTCTAATTCCATTCAAGGTACCCACAATGAAAAACAAGTAGAACTTGAGAGTCATTGGGTAAACTGAGTTTTGGTAACGTTTAGAGGGATGAAAACACGGAGGTAGGATACTTCGGTATGTGGACAGGGAATAGTGAGTCATTGGGATTGACTCCAGCTTGGGGTACTACAGAGTAGGTTGAGACTAGATCATGGAAAATTTCAAATACTGGGCTAAGGAATTAATTCTTTACTTTTTAGGCAATAGGGAGCCTCTAGAGGTTTTTGGAATGTGATATCTTCAGAGCACCATCCAGGATGAACCCAAGATGGGAAGTCCAGAGGTGGAGTCAAGGACATCGAAGTGTTCTGCTGAGAAGTGGTGAGGCCCTGCTCTAGGCTTTTGTCAGGGGAATGGAAATTAGAAAGTGGATGTCAAAGATGTTGTAGAGATGGAATTGATAGACTTCAATCTGGGCTGCAGAGAGAGAAAACTGGGGAAGGGGAAATCATGCTAGTTAGCAGTGAAGTAGCAAGTCTGTTTAACTAGCAGGAACATGATGCATTTAATAAAATTAGGAAACCCAGGAGGCTCAGAGAGGGAAGGGGATTATTTGAATTTTATTCATTATGAGTCTAAGATGTCTTCGTGATAGGGAGATGTCCAGTTGTCCTTGAAAATAGAGGTGGGGATGGAGAAAAAGAATTCCGTTTCATCTACATAGAGAAATCAAGAGACTGAGTACGGTTATTAAGAGGGAGAGATTAAAGGGAATAGATCAGAGCCCAACTCAGATCTTTAGGAAACATTGGAGAGAGGGCCAAAGAGAATGTATCAGCAAAGATGTTGGAGCAGGAACAGACAGGTAAGGAAGAAGTAGGGGTATGGGGCATCATGAGAGTCAAGGAAGGTGGGACTTTTTGATAAGAAGAGGTGGTCAGTGTGTTAAGTACTGCAAAGGGGAAGCATCATCACTGAGGGGAAGAAAACGACTAAGTCAAGTGACTTCTTGAGGAGACGTGGTTGACTAATGAAGATACACTGATCTTTCAAAGGTTAAAGTATTTGAGTTTAGAAAAGTTGTTCAGGGAAAACTTTCAGCGAGAATACAGAAAGAAGTTGATGGAGAAAAGAAGAGAAGTGACAACTTGAGGAGCAGACAGAATAAAAGAAAGGCTTTATTTGAGAGAGGACTGAGCACATTTAAACTGAGATTAGCAATCCAGTCACACAGAAGGGAGGGGGAGACAGATGCTGGAGCAAGGTCTTGGAACAGGCAGCTGGTGATGGGAGCAAAGGCCCGGGTGAGGGTAATTAACTTCAAAAACAAACAAACAAGGATGTGTCTCCTTTAGGGATTGGCAGGAAGGAGGAAAAGAATGGATGCAATTACAGAGAAATGTTTAAATGAGAGGCAGAGAAAACAAGACAGCTCATGTCAAATGTTTTCAATAAAATATGAGACTAAAATGAAGAGAGGAAGGAAACTGAGAGTAAGGATTACAGAGTGCCCTGGAGTAGGTCCTGTAAAAGGTCTGATTTGTTACTATTATTTTAATAAACATTTATATAGTGTGTACTGTGTACCAGGCACTGTTATAAAATTACTTTACCAATATTAGCTTATTTAATCATTTTACTAGCTTAAGTGTTATCATCACCTTCATTTTACAGATGGGGAAACTGAGGTACATGGTCACTAAGAAACTTGCCCAAGGTTACACAGCCAGTAAGCAGCAGAGTCAACATCACATGGGCAGTGCAATTCTAGAATCTATGTCCTTAACCTCTGCAGCCTGCAGACTTTCTTCTGATAGCCACGCATTGACTACAAGCAAAGGGGATGGCCAGCAACCCTGAGGACAAAAGTGAATCATATTATTTCATTAGGGGTAGAATAACTGGTCCATTGTGAAATTGTTCAACATTGTCCTGCAGCCCAAAGGCAGAAACAGAGGAAATGAACAGTGAATTTTCCAAGGATTAGGATTATCCTGGCCATAGGATTCTCCAGAGAAACTTTAAAAAAATACTTTATTCTGGGACCTATCCCAGAGCAATAATATGAAAAGACTAAGGGTGAGGACCTTGTTTAAAAGGGTCCCCCAGTGACTGCAATAAGCAGCCCCGTTTGAAAACCATCAAACTTGTCAAATCCAAGAAGAAGATGAAGGAGGAAGCCAATCAGAGGTCTATGTGAGTGTTTCCTAAAACACAAATGAGAACAGATGAAGGTGGTGGGCAGAGTGAGAGTAAAGAAAGGGATGGAGGTTCTAGAAAGCCAGATTGGGGGGGAGGGGACAAATTGAGGAGGAAAAGATAGCAGGAGAGGAAGATGTGATCAAATGGGGACATTCTTGATTTTTATGGGACAGTTCCCCCCAGAAGTAGCTGTGCAAAATCTTAACCCCATGTCACTGTTTCTAGAAATGATAAGACATCAGTCCTGGAAACAATCATATCTCTGCAAAGACAGAATAATATGTCTACAACAAAAAATTTTCATGGGCAAAACATAGACAATCTGTAGCAAAGGGACAGTTCTTTCATCAGGGCTCCTCAAACTACCCATGGGGAAAGGGCAAGTTTTGGTTGGTTTGTTTTTATTTCCAACGTGTTGTGATCTGATATATTTGTAAAACAGGAAAAACAATACATTGCTAGAAAATCAATTGAAAAACCCAAAGGCATACAAAATACAAGCTCAAATATTTTTATTAGTAGATTCAACAGACATAAAATTACTGTCAAATTGCTATAATCTTTGTAAACACTCTCAGTTGCTATATCTTAATATCTCATCATGGAACAAACACTTCAGAAACCAGCTCCAGTCCATGGACCACAGTTTTAATACCCACAGTTACTTCCTCTGCTTGAAAATGTTCACATGTGTTTTGTAGCATCTCTCTGAATCTCTCTGTGCACCTAGAGCCAAGGTCAGCTACATAATTTGCAGGACCCAGTGTAAAATGAAAATGCAGGGCTCTTTACTAAAAAAAAAAGCAAAAAAAAAAAAAAAAAAACAGGAAAAAAGTGACATTGAATGTACTAAAATATAATACTTTTTCTTTTCTTCCATCGTATCTTGACTTGTCATGATGTTATTTTTACTGAATGTCTTCTAAGAAAATTAAAATTTTAAATTATTAACACAGATTTTACCATTCATCCTTATACTGTGCAATGCCAGTTTTAAGTTCAAATAAAAGAGCATTTAACCTTACAAAGAATCAGCAAAATTAGATATTGCATATTTTATAGCTCAAATATGCATATCTTTCAGTCTTACCAGAACAGTGGAAATGTTGCACAAAATGAACTCAACTATTTTTATTTCACTTCTTGATGTGCACACATTCTATTAATACTCTCTATCATTTGCTTACTGACGACAAGAAAGAAAGGACTGAATTGAAAAGAAAAGGTACCTTTCTTTTCTTTTTCTTTCCTTCTATGTCACCATCTTCAGCTTAAGTGGCTATAAGTATTGGGGCCTCAGGGCTACTCAAAATATGCCACAGTGGCATATGGATTATTTTGAATTAAAGTTACTTGAGAAACAGCTGGTGCAAGGAGAGAACTCTGACCCCTGCCCCCCTCGGTGTCCTCCCTGAAAGCAGGAAACAAATCTCTTTTGTGAAAGGTAACCTCTCTGTACTGGGAAAAGAGGGACATCCCTATCATCAGACATAGGGAATTCAGGGCTGAGAAGCCTGTATGAACAAACCTTCTTTACTAATTTACTGCCCCAAGCCCAAACTCTGCTTACATTCTTCACTAATTAAACATCCAAGCCTATGTTTCTTTGTCCTGTCAATTCCTCAAAAACTTATTGTTTCTCTGTCTAAAAAGTATAAAATCTATCTGCTTTGGTTACTTCTTAAGTTCCATTTCTATGAGAGCTCTGTATGTAGGAATTAAATTTGTTTGTTTGTTTTTTTCTTTTGTTAATCTGTCCTGTGTCAATTTAATTATTAGACCAGCCAAAAGAACTCAAGAGGGTAGGGGGGAGATTTCTCCCTCCCTGACTGTTGGCAGGATACTTGCTGGAACCTGCTTCCCCACGAGGCTGCTCCAGCTGAGAGATCCTGAGACATCTGACTAAGGCCAGCAGAAGGTAAGATTTCTTACCACGTCAGCCACCCGGATCTCTGCATGCAGGATCCAGTGAAATGGAAGGTGATGAGAATCTTTCTCTCTTTCTACATTTAGATTAGTGGGAGAAAATATTTGTGGAATTAGCACCCTGGGCATAGTGACTCTGGTATTTGGTAAATGAATACTCTCGGGTTTTGTTTGTTTGTTTGTTTGTTTGTTTTGCGGTACGCGGACCTCTCACTGTTGTGGCCTCTCCCGTTGCGGAGCACAGGCTCCGGACGCGCAGGCTCAGCGGCCATGGCTCACGGCCTAGCCGCTCCGCGGCATGTGGGATCTTCCCGGACCGGGGCACGAACCCGTGTCCCCTGCATCAGCAGGCGGACTCTCAACCACTGCGCCACCATGGAAGCCCTGTCACCTTTCTTGGTCTCTGTTTTGTTGTTTGTCATAGGGAGGAAGAACCATAGGGCTTACAAACTGGTGAATTAATGATTCTCACCAGACTGGCATCTCTTTAGACAAACTTTGCTGTGGGTCCCCTATGTAAAAACTAGATGCGGTTTTTTTCTTCCACCTGTCTCTATGTCCTGAGAGCTTGGCTTTTTCTCTATGGTCTGCACCATCCAGGAGATGCATTTACTGGGGTGCATCTTGGTGTCTAGTCAAATAGACTTTGGTTCTAAGACACAAGGCCACAAGCAAGTCATAAGTCACTTTGTCCAGTGATGCCAATTCTGCCGGGAATTTGTCATAAGGAATCCCAGTCCATAAGGGGCATTTGTTATCTCAACCTTTGTTGCTTTGTTAGTGCTAGAAAAGTTCCATTCCAGAAGTATCTGCCCAAGGTCACAGGTCAGCTGGGCTGTAACTAGAGTTGCCTCATGTTCCTGTAAGAGACCAGAGACACCTTTTCACTACACCATTCATTCTTACCACTGATGCAATGAAGACCTTTGCTCTCTTAGGCTATTTTCGGGGCTGAATTTTCTGGATCTTGTGAAGGCTGCATTTCCCTTTCTTCTTGTTGTTCTCTTGTGGGATGACTCTTCAGTGCATCCTTTGTTAAACTGTAATAAGGCTTATTGGTTTGGGTCACTATTGAGATTAATATAAGATCCTACTCGTCAATGGCAAGATGATGGATCCTTTAATTGACTATATTTGAAAGAAAAAAAATGCAGCTCTATTCCTTTTTAGCAATCCTAAAACCTCCCCTATATATCTCAAAAGGCTTGTAAATTATTGCCTTATGAAACCAAAGTCTTTCTTGGAGGAGCTTACATTTTTTTCTGTCTCTTGAAGTCATAAAGCTTATGTCTTTGAAATGTAAACACGGCCCACACTAGCCTGAGACTAAAAGAAAAAAAAGAGAGAAGAGGACTTAAAAAAAAATACAAACTGCCAAAAGGGATCTCTTGCCCAAAGTCTAGATCACAGCCTCCTTAAGATTACTTCCTGGGGAAAATACAAATCTTAAAAGTCTTTTCCACAAGTTGCGAAAGATTTTAGCCATCTGAGTGAGTAAACTTATTTATTCCAACTGTAATTTATAAACTAATAACTTTGTATTAGACCTGATTCATGGCTAAAGCTTTAGAATGGAAACTAAAGTATGTTGGTTTAATTAAACTAAGTTTGTTGGTTTAATTAATATAGACATGTCTGTACAGCTAACAACATTAAGTATAATACTTTTATTTATTTACTAAAAGTCAAATAAGCTCAAGTAATCTCTGTTACAAAATTTGTCAATAAGAAAAATCAGCTTAAGATGGTGGCTGGTACTTCCCTGGTGGCGCAGTGGTTAAGAATCCACCTGCCAATGCATGGGACATGGGTTCGAGCCCTGGTCCGGGAAGATCCCACATGCCGCAGAGCAACTAAGCCCGTGCACCACAACTACTGAGCCCATGTGCCACAACTACTGAAGCCCATGCGCCTAGAGCCCATGCTCTGCAACAAGAGAAGCCACCGCAATGAGAAGCCCGCGCACTGCAACAAAGAGGATCCCCGGCTCGCCACAACCAGAGCAAAGCCCACGTGCAGCAACAAAGACCAAATGCAGCCAAAAAAAAAAAACGATGGTGGCTGACTTTCTCTAATGTCTCATGAAGGTTTTATGATTAATCTAACCCTAACTGTTGGGAGCAAATGATTTAGGTAGATGTAAATGGAAGAGAGTTTTAGGCATAATAATTATGTTTTATGGTATTGTACTTAAAAATAGTTTCCAAAAATTTTTAGTTATTCAAAACTTTAAAGTTTTGGTAAGTTAAGTTAAATGATAAGTCAAATTCATTGAATGTTTAGGTCACTTTTATATAAGATAATATACTAAAACACCAGTTGCTAAACAAGTCTAAGTTTACTTTGTCGTATTATGGAGAAACTAAAAATATTTGGTTTTATTAGTAATCTTATGCCACATTGAAAAATTGAGCTATGGGAAAATGTATGCATCTAGAAATTATAAAATGTATTCATAATTTGCCAATCTAAAGAATGTTAGTATAAAGACAGTTCACAATCGTTTACTTCTTAGTTTTCACTATAAATTAAGATTTAATTCTAACTAATATATGTAATTAAACCTACTGGAAATAATAAGAGAAAATTCTTTGGATGCAAGGAAAGTAGGATATGTGTTTTTGGTAAGAAAAGGTATGAAGAATGAGTATACATTTTTACTGCAAGTAAAGAAAGTAATTTTTTCCTAAAATAAAATTGGTCATTTCTGAAAATTGATCATTTCTTGGGAAAAAGAACGAGACAAACTAAAATGGACATAGAAAGTTGTAGAAGGTTATGAGAAAGAAATCTTTGGAAAGAAATTTTAATGTATGATCAAGCTGAATAAGATTGAATGAATTTGTTATAAGGGTTTCAAAAATAAGTACACTATTGATATTCATTTAATATCAATAGTGTACATGTATAAAACAGGAACTTAATTGTCTTTCATGAACTAAAAGAACAAGGTTTATTGGACTATTGGTCTGCCCCTGATAAGAGACTGTAAAAGGGTTTTCTTTACCTTTTAAAGTAATTTGCCTGAAAAACAAGGATTCTATGTTTTGTCAAAATAATTTCCTGTGTTGTGTTTATCATGTTTTTGATTACCTAGGGAAAAAATACTGAGTCTTTTTGACATTAAAAGAGCTAAGGCTTTTTACAATTATTTAACATTCTATATTTCCTGAGAAGTCTTTTACTGTCACTTTGGTTAAGTGGATAATTATTATTTCATAATGATTTGTGATCTTATTTAGAGAAATGTTTAAACCTTTTGATATTTTTGGCAAACTTCCCAAAATAAAATTCTAAATGAAGTCTTTTTGACCTCAAACTAACTGAAATTTCCCAAAGGGCCCCTGGAAAATCTCAAAGGCTTTGTCTCTCACCTTGTAAAAGAGAGATGATAAACAAACTAGGTCTATTTGATATGTTAAATTACATGGGAAATATTGTCAAATAAGGAGTGATACTAAATCTTATTAGTTTATATTTGCATAGATATATGTTATTATTATAAGTATTCCAGAAATTGTACAAAATATCTAAAAATCTGATATGTCCTAGTATAATGTTATCACTTGTAATTCTAATTACTATCTTAAAACATATGTCACAAAAATAACCAAATTTCCTTATCAACTACATTGTGGATGAACTCTCATCTGATCTTTAACCACAGCCATTTTTAAGTCTTTGAACAAACAGTATTGTTTTACTCTAATGCTTTTGCAAAAGTGATGCGTCTTCAACGAGACTTATGAAAAAAAAAAACAACTTCTGAATACAGGTTTCTGATACCTTTCAGATCAAAACGCTGAACTGGGTAAAATTTTTACAGGACACTAATAGAGAAACTGATGGCTTCATAAAATTGCTAACGAAAGATCAAGATCAAGAATTAATTACATAGGATTGAATGAACTGATAAGGATGATTATAAATTTCTATGAGTTTTTGAAATACTGCTTATTTTTTTAATGTCTTCTTTTTCTAGATTTAAGGAAGCTTTTTCCTCTAAGGCTAACTTTGACTTACAGCAGTTTGGTAAAGTGTACCTTTGTAAACAAAGATGAAAGATTTATCTTGTATTTGCTTTGAATCTTGCTGAACTCATACACATCATGAGTCCACTGGAATTCTGTGCTCATGGGACACTGCAAACACTATATGCAAATGGAATGTCAAGGAACAGCAGACACACATGTGTGTATCTCTCTGCTCCCACTCGTTCTCCATTGTCCCATCGGACTTTGCCTACAAGACACAAATGTCAACAGCAGAGCATTAAACCAAGCTCAGGACACTTTCATTCATGGAGTGCTGTATGACCGTGTAGGTCACACTTCTACAGCACTTTGTCAAACAGCTTTCTTTATAGCACGTGCCATTCTTTGTGTTCTGTATGGTCAACTCTGCATATCTCTCCTGAGGGTTTCAATTATGTCCCCTTGATCACTGTTGCACTTGGTCTAGTACTGTGTCTTATTTTAGCAGGTCCTTCACACCACTACCATGCTCAGCTTTCTGCACAAAAATCCCATACTACTTTCCATTTTAAAATCCTTTCACAGCCCCAGTTGCCTTCAGGACAAAGTTAAATCTTTTTACCAAGACTCTGCAGACTTTCATGATCTGGCCCTTTCTCTCCTCTCTGGCCTTAGCTTCAACCATGCTCCTAAGTGCAAGCTATAATCCAAGCAGAGTCCCTTCCATAGACTTTCCTGCCATTGTGAACATGTGGTTTCCCCAACCTGAGTAACATCACATCCCTCTGTTGTTCCCTACCATCCCTTGGCCACATCCTCTGTATAACTTGTGCCAATTCTTGAAGGCTTAGTTTTTGCATTATACTTTCTTGAGAGTCTCTCCTAATATAAAAGTTGGATTAAAAATTCCTCCCCCATAGTGTTCTGCACGCTCCACAATGTTACAAGGTACAGAGTTGACTTCCTATGCTTGAGACTTCTCCAAGGGCCGATGCTATGTATCCCCAGTGCCCCTTATCAAACCTAATACCTAGTAGATGCTCAAGAAAATGTTTGTTGAACCAAATAAATGTACAATTCATAATGTTTACTGTTTGAGGTTATATTTAAATCCCCTCCTGGGGAATATTTCAGTGTTGGAGGGAAAAATCTTTTCTCCTGAGGTGCTAACTAAAGAGGACTTCCACAGTTATGTGTGCCAGTTGTGTGTGTGTGTCTGTGATCACTGTGTTAAATTTTCACCTTTATTGCTCAGGATAGGTTTTCATCTTCAACTTTTTTCATCCCTGCAAAAATACCCCTGGCAGATTTTAAAAGGGACCTCTTATTTGAGATCCTGGAGGAGAAGGCAGTGTGGTATAATGCAAGAAGTATAGATGTTGGAATTAAAAAAACCTGATTTTCAATCCCAGCTCAGCCTCTTAACAGCTAAGTGGCTTTGGGATAGCTCCTTAATATCTTTGAAGGTTAGCTTTTTTCATGTGCAAAAAGAGATTGAGGATTGTTGGAAAGAGTAGAAATATATATATAAAACATTTTACCCCAGTGTTCATGCGTAATAAGCACTAAATGAACAGTTTTTATAATTATGCTGTGAAATTTCCCATTCCTAAGTACGAGCTCAGTGTCTGAAACAAGAACTGAAATCAATTCAAAATAATGAATAGAATCCTAGGAATGTTAGATTTGGAAGGAATTTAGGGTTCAAATTTGATGATTTATAGATGAGGGGACTGAATTTCAAAGAGACCAAAGTGACTTAATTACCTGAAGTCTTACAGCTAATAAGGACCAATGTTGGGACTCAAGCCTTGGTCTTTTGGTTCCAAGTGCATTGCTCATTTTCTAATGGCTGTTGTTGAAACTCCCAGTGACAGCCAACTTTGTGTGGAGGGCTAATTGCTGAAAATCCCGGTCAGTCTGTGAATCTGGCTTCCATCCATTACATTCTGGTGGCCAGAGTTGGCACACTGTGTGTGTGGATCTAGCCAAACGTGTAGCAATGAGAGTGGAAATCCAAAGGGGAGAGGAAAAGTGGTACTGGTAGCTCAGAGAATAAAGATCAAATGGTACCCTTGCTTCACATTTTGAACCTTTGACACGCATGGGATCCTCTGTGACAGAGATGCCACAGTGGCAAATGTTCAGTTTCCAATCCTTTTGTTCTTTACTTCTGCAGCACTGAGATTCCAGGCCCTTCAAACTTGATTTGTTTGTGTTTTCTTGGATGCCTTCTGCTACCTTGCCCCTCTCCAGTGGCACAGTGGAACTCCTTCACTGGCATCTCAGCAGGAAATGATTTAGAGTAAGCTGATGCTCAACAAGTCTGGACCACTCTTATAGGTAAAAGTGACCATCTGACTCACTATTTATCATAGGCTGTTGAGAGAATATATAGCAATAAGTCTAAAACTTAGAGCACTGTAACACGTGTCTTTGGAATATTGGATGCAAACACACAAATTTCAGACTTAATTCTATTCTAGCTGTTGAGATTGATCAGTTACAACAGTATTTTCCAAGAATTTGTATAGACCTTTTTTTTTTATTATTCCAATAATTTAACCAGAATTCTATTTGGACAATATAGGTGTTTCCTAAATTTAGTATTTTATTTTGCATCGTAAGGGAGCATGTATTGTGCCTTTTGTTTTTCCCTTTTGCCTTGTGTTTTTCCCTCAGAACACATACCTGCAATCCTACAGTATGTTATTTATACTTATATGTCTATTATCATGTATGTCATGGATTAATCTGCTGATCTTAAAAGCTTATATAACAGTTACCTTTCACTCAAATGGGCTTAGCCTCCTTTGAATGACCCTTTGGAATTATTTTACTCTAATGAACATGAAATTGTGCTGATCTATATACGTGGCTCATACAGCCTCCTTCTCAAAAGATGTTTATTTCCAAGGAGGCCATGTGGGGTTACAGGTAGAGTCTAGAGTCAAGGGAGAGAATGAGAGAACTTCTAACCATAGCCTGAAGCCCACTGCTTTCAGCAACTAAAGTATCCAGCCCAAAAAGGCTACCAAGGTACTACTAAAGTATGATTAGGCCACGCACCCTTATATTGTTGGTGTCTTTCGTTTAGTGGATAGAACAACAGAATGTGTTCTTGCTATGCTTTTTCTTACATCTGGCATCTGTGACCCCTCCTTATGTACAATCCACTGCCACTATCTCTTCCCCTTCTTCTTCCTCCACCTCCACCTTCTTCTCCTTTTTATTTTTAGCATATTTTTGTTTGATTCATTACCCTTGAGGGATCTTGTTATTTACTTGACTGATCTTTGTCCCCTGGTATTCTTCAATGATTTCATTCCATTGTGTAAAGTCAATTCTTTATTCACAGTTGTACTTTTCTTGTCAGGCGCTTCAGGACTTTCTTTTTCATCATAATTTAGGCACCAAATACCTACTGTGTCATGTAAGAAGAACTAACAGTGTATTCTCTTAATACTTTTATTTGGGGATATTCCAAGGATGGATATGCACCTTTAAAGCTCTGGCAACTGTTATTTTTTGCTTTAAGGTGAAGAAGCAGTTGCTGAAGGGGCCTGTGACATTATTACATTCATGCCTCCACTGTCAGTCTATTAATATGACAAAAGGGAACAGAGTTAGCTCTATGCCAGTTTCTTTACTATCTAGAGCTCTGTGTGACTATCACATGGCATTTTAGCTAATAAGCTAGAACTAATTCACCCAAATGAATGGTGACCCTTCAAAGGTGTCACCTTGGGAATATACACATAAATTCTATTAATGCAGCAACACTTTATAACTCCTATTTGAAACAACCTCAAGAACCTGAGAGTGTCCTGATTAAGAGCAAATTGATACATATATTTTTGGAAATAGCCAAATATCATGTAGGCATAAAATCGGATGGATAATTTGATCATCAGAGGTATAATATCACCCATGGTCTAAAAAGAAACCTGACTCTAATTAAATGACACTAACGACTCTAGGCATTTCATACAGAGTGACAGAGTTTTTGAGCCATGGCAATGTCATTAGAACAAGTGGGTAGTCAACTAAGGGGACTACTTTGATGGACGGTTACTTATTTGATAGAAAGACTCTGGTACTTTTGTTAAATTAAAAATATGATTTAGATTCGTAAGTTATAACTTGTTTCACCTCTGTATAAAGCCCTATATTATCTAGCATTGGGCCAAAGCGTTCTTCATTTGGCAGACACAGAGGCAGCTGGTCTGGCACATGTGGGCTTGTTTCTTGTATTTTTATTTCTCAGAGCAAGTAGAAAGGATTGAAATTGAAGACAGAGAGTGTAATTGGGATGCTGAGACAAGGGCAGTTTGGAAGAAGGAGAACAAAAATGTTTCAGTAGAATTGTAGCTGCTACGTTTCAGTGTATGTAAAATATGTTGTTTTTCTTTGCGTTTTGAAACTTTGTGGATCCGCTTAAATCTTTGGTAAAAATAAATTGTACCATCTTATCAATCATCTTATCAATCATTTCAGGTAACATAAATAATTTTCCTAAATAGGTTACCATTACCCTTCCCTTCTGGGTGGCATCTCATTCATAGAGCAAGCACTGTGTGACCTGCTGTGCAAAGGCAGCGCTGACACTTCCTGAATTATCACAGATTTTTACTTAAAGGTGTCTACACTTTGAGGATGTTACTGAGGCATACTTATCGAATACTGTTAATCTGAGACCTTGATGTTCATTTAAAAACTTACCTATGTCTAGTATCAACCTCATTTCATCTTAATTTTAGGCCACCAGGTAATATTATAACCTGGTCCTTGAAATGATAAAAATGAATTAACATGTTGCTTAAAGTTGGCCACCATTTTTCATTCATTTTCTTATATTTTCTCAGAAGCTTCTTAATTAGAAGTTTGCTTAAAGCGGACAAGCAGAGACACTTAATACCAGGTGATGGGTCTCTACCCACAATCCTTATTTCGGAAATGGGTACTTGGATTCAAGTGGTAAGAATATGTTTTTAGTCTCATTCTTTAACACAGGCATTTTTAGAATTGTATTTGTTAAACATCTCCTCTTAGTGTGGCCTAATTTCAAGATGTAACATGTTCTAAAAAGTATATACTCTTAATGGGACACAATTGCACGGGAAATGGTATTTGAATTAATGGAACCAGCTAGGGTTCATTAATAAGACTCACACCTAAAACTAACAATACGTAAATAGGAATAGAATTCAGTTTCTCATGCAGGCAAACTTCTTTGTATAGCTGGTTATCTTTTTCACATTTCCAAAATTTCATTTTCAATGTGTGTCTATTTCTGAAGAAAACCACGAGTTCTGCCCTTCCTCTGAAAGCATTTGCTTTCTTTCACTTTGAGTGGCTTATGATTTGGTGTAATTCATGCACGGTTTGAAATTCTAACTTTTTTGCTTCACTATAGCAAATAATTTGGGATATTTGGATCAAGATATCAAAAATTTCCTCTGCTCTGTTCTCAAGTCCTAGTTTTGATTCCTTTATCATGCTGCAGTTCATGGTTATTAGATTTCCCTTGGACCTTTATTCAAAAGGTAATACATCAACTATACAATGTGCCAAGCTTCTCTGCATACTGAAAAAAATATGTGCTTTAGTGTTGGGAACAAGACATGATACCCACATACATAAATATATTTGAAATCTAAGTGTCTCCTTCAGACACTTTCCTTTAAAAGAAGCCAGAAGGGAGATCATGGTGGGAGCAGGGTGGAGAGTAGACTGGGGGGGTGGAGGAGAAAATTGAACTTTCCAAGATCAGTACTTAACATAAAAATTTCATCACAATCTTTATCATCTTGCAGTGGTTGCAGAAAAGGCCTAGGCTCCCTCCACCTTTAACTTCCTAAAGTCGCCTATTTTACCTTCAAATCTGATGAAGTGTCAAAGTCATTTACCAGTAATGAGTTCTGCTGCAAATTTTATTTTGCTTGGAATTTAATTAATGGGCCAAAGACTTTCCATTGTGATTTGAGCAAATGAATAATAAATCAAGAAAGGAGATTTGTCAGGGAAGGAACATCTGTTTCTTACAAGCGTTACAACATGACTACAGCTTGGCTGGGCCTTACCAGCACAAAGACAGTAGGAGTCCTCTCCGGTGAAGCTCTCTTCATTTATTGCTCCACTGAAGGTGAACAGAGAGCAGTCTAATGGGCCTCTGGTGTTAATAAAAGCTTTGCGCTTCTCCAGTTCGCCTGGAGCCTCTTCCTTTAGGGTGCTACTGTCCTTAGTACATGGTTTGTTGAGCCACGTCAGGATTCTGCAGTGTCAGTACTTTATTGGATGATTAATAAGGGAAAGACAAATTCATAAGCAGAAACAATATGAAATTACCATCATATTAGTGTTCACTGTCATGCTTTTTATTTTGGGGGGAGGGTTGGCAAATGAGATCGTGATTGAAGTTAAGTGCTTTGACTTGCACTGTCAAAAAGCAAAAATAGGTCACCCGACCTGTTGGGTTTTGTCTAGTTAACCAATAACAGACTAAAGTAGTGTGACTTTTGTATTAGTGCCAGAGCACCCTGTCCATGGTTCAAGAGAGGGATGAATTCGTCTGATCCACCAAGGTCTGCACTTGGTGGGGGAGAAAAGAGCCATAAGAGCGCTTTCTCTGCTATTTATTGCTGGGACACACTTGGCTCCTATACACAAAGGAGGTTTCAGTGCTCACCAGGTAGGAATAAATCACTTTATGAAAATTCGCATTGCCGGACTCCTGATGACCCTGTGGAATGTTTATAATGTATGTGCAACAGTAATGGGCGTTGATGTCATGCAGAAGTAACACCGGATCCTACGTGTCACCCCTTTTTTAAAACCTTTTTGGAAGGCTGGAAAGATGATAAGAAGAATTTTGAATTTTATGATTTTTTAAATACGTCTCTGGAATACACCTCAGAGGAGTGTTTCTCTGATGGACCGAGCATTTCCCATCACTGGAATAATGTGCAGCCTCCCAAACAATTGTCTGAAATAGCTCTATAGAGTGAAAGTAAAAGATATATATATATATATATATATATATATATATATATATCAGCTGTGTGAAGGAAGACACCAGGAAGACACAGTAAGGGGTTATTTTGGACTGAATGTAGTAGGTACTGAGTCAGTCTGCAAGGCTGTGCCCATTTGTCAATGTTTGAGAATCAAGAAAATAAATCTATCCCTAATATTAACATACTGAAAACCCCACTCACACTTTCCCCTACTCATTCCTTTTAATTATAACAAAAGTCAATTCTTAATTCACTCTAGGAAGGGATGTCAGATAAAACACAGGATACTCAGTGAAACTTACATTTCAGATAAACAGCTGATTTTTTTTAGTATACGTATGTCTCATATATTTCATGGGAGAAATTATACTAAAATGTTATTCATTGTTTATCTGAGATTGAAATTTAACCAGGCATTTATTTTATTTGCTAAATCTGGCCATGTTACACCAGGGAAAATTTCATATTATAACCATTATTTCTGACTATAATGACTTAATATACACTTGCAAATGTTTAAGAGCAAAGAAAAAATAGATATAGCCTGCTATTACCATTAACATGAAGTAACTATTAAATGATAAGTAATAATGCTTGGTCTTTAAATTGAACAAACGACTTATCTGAGTCAGGCACAGGTTAACATACTTAACTTTGAAATCTAAAGGTATGAACATAATACCATATGCACCCACCTAATTGAACTCAAATATAAGGCAGGACTCATTTATCCCATTGTTAAGATTTTTTAAAATAATTACTGAACTTGAAAATAATAATTTTGAGATACATTTGCAAGAGTCAAAATGTACTTATATAATTTCCTTTATATATATATGTGTGTGTGTGTGTGTGTATATACATATATATATATAGCATAACATACCAATTTTAAAAATAAATGCTTTGTCTATTCTCACATTTCTTGCTACAGTTTTATTCACACTCTTCCCTTGCATCTTTGACACCAGTGTCTTTATCACCACTGAGCCTCATTTGTCATCAAAGAGTTTTACAGTGGCTTTTCTTGCACTTTCTTCTAAGCAGTCTGAGATATAACACATTTAAATCTATATATGATAGTGTCACTAAAACGATTATCCCATGCCATGGTGACCATTCATGTTACATTTGGATAGCTTTTGGTTTCCTACTCATCCTGTAAATGTACATTTGTGTTCTTCACAGCATGGTATTGTTTTAAAGTGATCTTTAAAAGCCTTGAATATATGTCAAAGCAACATGGATGGACCTGGAGATTATCTACTAAGTGAAGTAAGTCAGACATGAGAAAGACAGATATCATATGATTTTGCTTATATGCGGAATCTGAAAAAAAAAGATAGAAATGAACTTATATACAAAACAGAAACAGACTGACAGACTTAGAGAACAAACTTGTGGTTACCAGGGGGGAAGTGTTGGGGGGAAAGGGATAAATTGAGAGTTTGGGATTGACTTATACACACTGCTATATTTAAAGTGGTAACCAACAAGGACCTATGGTATAGCACAGGGAACACTGCTCAATATTCTGTAATAACCTAAATGGGAAAAGAATCTGAAAAAAGAATAGGTAAGTGTATATGTATAACTGAATCACTTTGCTGTACACCTGAAACTAACACAACATTGTTAATCAACTATACTCCAATATAAAGTAAAATTTTTTTTTAAGTCTTGAATATAATGGTAGACAATACTTGTAATTGTGGTGTATACTCCCAGAATAATTACTATCCTGTTATATTTCTTAGACACTTTTTTCTTCTTAAGTGTTTCCACTAGCAATATTAATTGAGGTCATTTAGAGCTGTTCACTTTTTTTTCTTAAACTATATGTTACTTTTCAAAATGAAGTAATTTAGACGTGAGAAAGCTCTTAAACTTTCAAATATAAGGTGACTCGCTTTTCTGAGAAATAATTTTTGGAAAATACCTTGTTTTGCAATTGGTTCCATAGCAGAACCATGCCTATCACAAAAGCTTGAAGGTAGATTTTGCAGTCGGAAGGTGTCAAGGTTATTTCTGGAGCTAACTGACAGTCCTTTTAAACTTCATTGATATGCCTATGCCAATTTTTGTTGAGTCACAGGAAACAGGAAAGACCTTCACATTTGGATATATATACAGTGGGACCTCAGAAATTGGGAATCCACCCAGGCGTGGTCAGGAACAAAACAATGAATCAACGTAAAGGGAATAGAGCTAGAAGCATATTATACTTCTGTGATTCCATCTTTCTTAATTGTCTAAGTAAATTATATGTTAAAGTGAGGGTAAAGAGTTCTTATATTTTATTTTATGTTTGAACATTTGATATTAATGAAATGGCCAAGCTCATGTGGTATATTAGTCACCTAATTCTGGACATTAATCTTTGGTTTAATATAGTTAAATTGCGTGTGTCTGGGTACCACAGGCATGTAGATACATGTATATAATAGGTAGTTACACAAATATACAGAACACGGAACTGGAAAACTACTTATGACTTGGCTTTAAACAAAGCATAAGGAAAAGTCACTTTTTATATTTAAAACTGGCCTTTATTTAGTTTTACATTCCTAAAGCTGACATGCATTTATTGGACTGATTTTGAAAGCAATTCAAGATTTTTCAATGCCCAAGAAACTGGCAACTTACAGGGCTATCCAATATGAAATTGTAGAACCCAGTAGAATACTCTCTAGATGTGCCAGAATGCACCATGAATGAATGAACAGAGGAGTAAAATACAGATGGAAATGATTTCTTGCTTAAATAAGCACTACTCCCCTCCCCCACCCCAAACCGATTATGTAGAAAGAAGGGGAAGGGTAGCAGTTTGATCTCAATAGTCTCAAGGAATAGTCTCAAGCCAACTCAAGGAATCACTTACATGCTAAGCCCAAGTAAAGAGGCTCTCAGGTAAAAAGGGCTCGAAAATATACCAGTTCTGTACCCTGCCTGGGAAAAAATATCATAAAATCCAGCAAAACTAAAAGTGGATTTAGGCATAGGAAAGGTATAATATAAAGAAACAGTAATAAACATGGAAATAAGTTAAATAGAGCTAAAGCATTATTAGAATAAATAATAATTATAAGTAGAGTTAAATTTAATACAAATCCAAAACTATTTATTGGGAGAGAAGATAATAATTTATGGTGTTTCTGAATCTCTTTCATGGCCTAGCAAACATAGAAAACAGTATTTTTATTAACATAAGTGGACGAGGCTTCTGTCAGCCTCAGGCCCTACTAGGCAGCCCTATTAGCTGAGGGAACCAGCATCTGGGCATAACCGTAGCCCAGGGTGCCCAATTGCACATAAATTTAGATTTTGCTGTCCTTGAGATGGAAAACCAATAAAGAGTTTTAATAACAAGCAAATGGTAGGAGGGAAAAAAATCATGGAACAAATCTCAGTATATACTGTACCTTAATTTGACTAAAATGTATCTTGCAAAATTAGCATACACACATTCACACAAATGTTACCGTATTATCTGGAAGAAAATAGTAGGAGAGTTTGATTGATTTCTTTACACTTTTCCTTATTTTCTAAATATTCTACAATCAAATGTGGGTTTTTTTTTGTAATCTACAAACTATTGAAGATAGTATAAAGTTTTCTTAAAAATGTTTATTTTGTCTTATTGCAAACAGTCAACAGTTTAATGAAACAGGACAGTTTTGCCTCAGATTCATTTTATAATATATAATATATAGATTATAAATAAAAGAAATAAGCATCCAAGTATGTAACTATGTTGATGAACATGGTTTGCTGTGTAGTATATCCATTCATTTAACGAGTGTTATAATGATATTTATTCAAAATATTCTTAGTCACTATAATTTCCAAAGATAGCTTAATTTCCTTTAAGCACTTTGACTCTTTTT
The DNA here is from genome assembly GCF_003676395.1 of Aethalodelphis obliquidens. Lineage (NCBI taxonomy): Eukaryota > Metazoa > Chordata > Mammalia > Artiodactyla > Delphinidae > Aethalodelphis > Aethalodelphis obliquidens. Next base: position 12,111,249 of record NW_020837968.1, on the reverse strand, counting down.
GACATTCATTCTCCTTAACTTTGTCTGAAAGTCTCTCCACCCCCTCACCTCCTCCACTTCCCAGGCAGCTTGTCCAGAGGACTAAACAATTTTGTGTTCAATTCCTTAGCTGCTCATTTAATTTCCTTTCCTTAGAAGAGCCATCGTCTTTCTGCTTCCTTTGATCCCCGTGAATGTATCTTTGCCCTATTCTGTCCTAATTTACTATTTAATTTTGTCAACTTTGATTTTTGTTATTCTCTAAGCAACATGAGAGAGAACAGTTCCATAGTCCTGGGCATTCTACAAATCTAATCTTTGGCTGTCCCAATCGGAAAGAGAATTTTTTTTGATCACCCTACTTGTTTTCTCCGTACTCTGTGTTATTTATGGTAATTGAACCAGCTGCCACATAGCTAAGCCCGGAAATCTTGGTGGTTTAACACACTAAAAATTGTTTTTTCATTCATGTTGCTGTTTAATAATACCCTTCTTCTTCTGGTAGCTACTCCATCTGAAACTTGTGGCCCCAAGATTACTGAGGAAAGGAAAGAACAGAGATAAGATGATTTTAGGGCTCATCCTGGAAGTGGCATATGCAATTTCTGCCCACATTTCATTAACCAGAATTTACCCAACCACAACCTAACTGCACAGGAAGCGGAGTTTTGCTGTGTGCCCTAGGCAAGCAACTGGTGAGGCAAGACATAGCATTGTTTTGGCCGCATTCTCTGAGACATATTCTCAGTGTCTATTTACTAAAGCTGGGTTTCTTGAGAAACTCTCTCAACACAGTTTTCCTTTTAGTTTAATAAAACATTGAACATGTGTCAAAATGTTTTCCATCACCAGTGTTATAGACAAATCAGAGGATGCTCAAATGTTTGCTGTAATTATGGATAATAATCTAGCTCTCTCGGCTTTTGTACTCCAATACAGTGGAGAGCAGTTTATATGCTTTTGCAAACCAATATAATTATTGGTGCTTTGAGGCTTATTGATGTATAGCCTGGCAAATACTTCTCACTTGTTCTGTTGAATTTTCTTACCCCAAATTTGAGGTAAGAAGGCCCCAGGCCTTCCATTCAGTGGCACACGGCAGGTTTTAATATATATTTGTAGATTAAATACATTTGTCATAATCTATTTGGGAAAGTGGCAGTTGAGATAGAAGGAAAGAAGCTTTTGGATTCCTGGTAACTTTGATTCTTCTCATTCCCTCAGACATTGGGGCAGAACACAAGAGCCTCTTTCCTTTTCTCTCCTGTTTTATTTCCCAGGGCCAAATATAGGTATAATGGGATAAGGGGCAGTACATAGTTTAGTGGGGGCCAGAAAGAGGAGAGAATAAAGGAGGGATCTGCACATTTATGTAATTCAACTGATAAATTGTAAACTCAAAGCTAAAAGTTAAGCTATTGCTATTTTTTGACATCCTATGAGAAGTAGAAGCAATGTCATTCGATATGGGGTTAATACCAGAGATGGTGGAGGCATTGCTCTTAATGGTTTTAGTTGACACCAGGTTGACTGTGCTCAAATTCCTTAGAAGTCTGGCAAAATTATTTTCCTTTTTAAATGTCTGGTAGAAATAAGAGAATCATTTATGAAAAGCAGCAATAAGGAACAATTGTTTCAAATTTTCAGTGTCTTCTCACTGGAACCTATGTAATTACAAGTAAACACTACACACATATGCAAACTGGAAGCAGTTAATAGTGTTTCATTGGTAAACCCAAATCTTCCCAATGAAAGCTTTCATAAAAAAAACTTCAAGACCACCCTGTTCCACTGGATTTCCAGCCAAAATTAATTAGGGCCTAATCAAGAGAAGCACTCACCTTGACTTTCAATGAGCCATAGATAAATAATGAACTAAGTTTCCCTTGTTGATAAAAAGGGCTTAAAAAGAAAGATGTTGGGCTTCCCTGGTGGCACAGTGGTTTAGAGTCCACCTGCCGATGCAGGGGACACGGGTTCGTGCCCCGGTCCGGGAGGATCCCACATGCCGCAGAGCGGCTGGGCCCGTGAGCCATGGCCGCTGAGCCTGCGCGTCCGGAGCCTGTGCTCCGCAACGGGAGAGGCCACAACAGTGAGAGGCCCGCGTACCGCAAAAAAAAAAAAAAAAAAAAAAGAAAGATGTTAAAAAAATAAAAAAAGAAGGCTTAATAGTTGGTTTGGAGATAGTCACCTAGGGCCCATCTCTGTCTTTTTCCTCTTAATGTCTCTGTAAAGCCTCACCATAGCCCTCTGACATGTCAAGAAAGAACATGGGCCAAAAACGTAGGTTTAGATAAAGGCAAATGGGGTGCATTTCTGTCTTTAAGAACAATGTATATGACAACAAATCTCTTGTAAAAAACCATCTCCAGTGGCCACTGGGAGAAACAAGTGCTGGAGAGGATGAGCTATAGGTCTGGATCTTTCTGCACCGAGATTTTGATCACAGAATTTTTTTTTTTCCTTTGAACTCAGGAGGGCACCTTAATCACAAAAGTAACCAGTTCGTATCTCTTTATTATATGCGTTTCATTGTGCTTGTATAATGGACTTTGAGCTCAAAACAACTCTTGTTGATGCATCTTTAAAGGCAAAGCATTTATTTATCCAAAGAAGTCCATACTGCAATTTTCATATTTCACAAAACTGAGTTACAAGTTACTTGTCTGGATGAGAACTTAACCAGTGGTCAAGAAACATCGATTCTCCAGGTCAGGTTCACACGAGACAGACACCCTGGATCTGAGTGAGAAGTTTGTGGGTTGGACTTATCATTTCTCTTTCAACCATGTCCTATTTGGAAGAGGATAATAGTGCCCGACAGATCTTTTGTTTAGTGCTTCTTATATATAGGAAAATGCTGTAATTTAACAGCTTGCTGGGGGAACAAGAATTTGTTCCAGTTCCTGATTTAAATGTTTATGCTAATTGCTATTTATTGGCCCAGATGCAAATGATAGGTTGGCCAAAGTGAAATTTTATGACGAGCAAACTCCCCCCTTTTGTGCAAATTGAAAAAGTGAAACAAGAGGAGGATGAAATGAGCCGAAGATGGTCTTAATGGCTGCTTTTTAATGGGGAAGATAAAATTAAGACTGATTTACGTGGCCAACTCCCCTGTTTTCTCTTATCAGCTCATTTGGCAGGAAAAATGGAAAAGTAATTGTTCCTCTTTCAATGTGGGCCTCAAACCATTATTTATTGGCTGAAATTAATCGTTGTTTATCCTTCATTCACGTGGAAACCGCTCTATCAGCATTATGAATCCCAGCAGCTCAACTAGTCCCTTGCAGTTTAGTCGACAGCAAGCTTGGATGCTGATGACGCGTGCCTTAATTTTCTGGGCTGTAGGAGTTAATGAAAACTCCTTTCCGAGGTGGACATATTTGTATTTCTACAACATTAATAACAAAGACCACACTTTCCCTTTGGCAGCAAATAAACTTTTCCCAAAAAAAAGAGGAAAGATGATTGAAAGAATGGTGCTTGGGGGGAAAAAAATGGAAATAGAATCATGAAGCCCATTTGTTCTCCCTTCAAGTCCATCTAAAACACGAGAAGACGTGTAGACACTTGGGGAGCTGTATGTGGATGCAAGCGCTCCTGGAAATATCCTGCCAATTGGTAAAGGTGAAATGAAGATACTGTGGAAGCCATACAGCCAAGAAGAATGACTTCTTAGGTTTTTTTTTTGCTTCTGCTTTGCCTCTTCTCAACAGGGCTTGATGCATGTAACTGACAGCCTGTGGTTTTTCTGGGACAGAGATTCCTGTATCGCCTCCTGTTCTTCCTCAGGGGACCATCTGGAACTGACAGTCTGTCCTCCAGACTCATATCTGCCTCTTTCCAATCAACCCGTCAATCACCATGCATTCGTGCACACATTATGGGCCCAACAGGGCTCCTTTGCTGTGGGATAAGCAGACAGAGCCAGAGCGCCCTCCACATCAACTAGAAGCCCAGTGATATGTCAAGAATCAGATAAAATCTCTAGGAAACACTTATGGGAGTGCAGGTTGAAACTGCGGGTTTTTCAGAGACACGTAGTGTCTGTCTGTGGGTTCCTTTAGATCCTACCTCTGACATTTTCCTGGCAAGACCAATCTCTGCACTCTTGCCTGATTATATTCTAAGGTTTTAATCTAGGAGAATACGTGAGTAAATGTTTTCGTGAATCCCCAGCTTCCATAGTCAGAATCTAAATTACCTTGCCACATAGTAGTGTTTTTTTTTTTATTTTTATTGGAGTATAGTTGATTTACAATGTTGTGTTAGTTTCAGGTGTACAACGAAGTGAATTAGTTATAGATATACATATATCCACTCTTTCTTTAGATTCTTTTCCCAAATAGGCTATTACAGAGTATTGAGTAGATTTCCCTGATTAGTTATCTATTTTATATATAGTAGTGTGTATACGACAATCCCAATCTCCCAGTTTATCCCTCTCCCCCTTACCCCCAATAACCATAAGTTTGTTTTCTACAACTGTAACTTTATTTCTGTTTTGCAGATAAGTTCATTTGTACCCTTCTTTTAGATATCGTGTAAGCGATATCATGCCACACAGTAGCTTAACAGAGTCTGTGAGCATAGGTTCTCACTTAAAATTTTTTGTTTGGCTTTTAATTTTTTTTCTGAGTGGAAAATAAATAGCATATATCCTTCAGCTTTGTAATGGCTTTTAAATATAATTAAGCTATTACTATATGTGCATTTTTATCTTATTTTTAAAGTTATTTATTCATTCTTTAATTCAACAATATTTAATGAGCACATACTGTGTGTTAAATACTATTGAGGCAGGCGAACATAGAGCAGTGAACCAAAGAAACAAAAGTCCCTGCCTCCATGGAGCCTACATTCTAGTAAATTCTTAATAGTATGAGGATATCTTATCTCTTTAAATTCTCCATCTTCATAATTATGAATAGTCACATATTAGTCCATTTATATAACATTTACTTAATTTCCTACAGGAAAGCAAGTAAGCAAGTCACTAATTTGTTATTATAAATAATTCAGTGATAGAAATCTTTATGCATATCTGTTTTCTTTATTTCTGATTATTTTCTTAGGATGTCCAGATTCTCTGGGGTCTAATTTTGCGCTCTCAGCCTGAATTTACACCAGAATCACACCATCCCATGCTTAATAAATCGGCATGTCCTTGGTAGGGCTCAAGCATATATATTTCTGATTGTCAGACAAAGTTTAGAATATTATCTAATTATGATCATGCAGTGTCACTTCGATTTTGTTTCTGATTGCATACTTACAGACTTACTAAGTTTATATATTACATATAATATGTATGATATGTATAATCTCAAATTTCTCTAATTTTTAATATTAAAGTACTGTAATAAAACCATTGTTGAACAGCTGTCCTGTTGGTAAGTTCCTGTAGACAGAAGCTGGATGCAGTCTTTCTTGTTCTACTAGAATTTGTATTTTAAATAAAATGCCATAAGAATGATACACACTTTGCAAGTGAAAAGATAACAGAAAAAAAAGGTTTACATTTATCTCAACAGTTCCTCACCTTCCTTCAGAAGAATTTTCTCAAGTTATATTGCAAGATTGATTTTAGAATCCATATTATGGATTTCTATATACTGATGCTATCTTTCAACTATTTCTATTGACTCTCCATTCGCACTTAACTGTATTAAAAAATAAACAAATTATCAATCTTACTAATTCACGGGATGTTAAAAAAATAAACTCCTATTTCTAAGTAAGATTCCTTCTAATTGGTGAACAAGATAACCTTTTAGATTATTTGGTTTTTGATTGGGAGTGGTAGTAAGTTTGTGTGGGTATGGTGAGGTAGAGAAGTTATTGCCTGGTGAGAGGTTTGGAATCTAATACCTTGGAATTCTTTCCTGCAGAAAAATTGTACTCTAGCCTGATTTTTAAAAACTGAGATGTCTTACAATTAAAAAGCAGAGACAAAATAATCATTTTGTTTTAAAATTTTAAAGTATGAATACAGTTAAAAAAAAACAAAAAAAAACCTTGGAGACCCATACATCAATTGGTCACTAAACTCACTTAAAGCTGCCTGGAAGCCAAGACAAAAAAATGGGAAATCTATACTTCTTATTGGTCTAATGAAGTACAAGATCATTCAGAAAAGCGATCTTCCCTCTGACAGGTTTTATAAGATGCTACATTCAAAACACCTTTGAAATTTAAATGGAAGGTATTTTCAGAGAGTCAGAAAGATTTCCCAAACCTCTCTAGACTTTCTATTCCATTCTGCTTCTCATTCTCTTAATCATTTCTGTTTTCCTCTTTACAATTTGGCATTTCTTAGGTTGACTTTTAAGAGCTGCTGTCAAAGACAAGTAGACTGACTTCTCAGGATGACTCCACCCCAGCCCTCCAGGCTCTTGAGCTATTCAATGCAAGTGCAGAGAACTCACCAGAAGACACATAGATTTGACTCAGTTCAACTTTATTAGCTTTTTTCTAATTATTTCATTAAATTCCATTAGACAAGGGACAGGAATGGACATTTTTACTATTTAAAGTTTTTTTTAATATTTTTATGATTTAAATGGTTAAAATTACGTAAGATTATTCTTAGCCATTTGAGATTATTCTCATGTGTTTTCACTGTTATGAGAGTCTACTTTGTTAATTATTCATCTTTATAGTTGACCCCTTCATGAAGCTATACAAATTATTATTATTTTTTTTTTTGCGGTACGCGGGCCTCTCACTGTTGTGGCCTCTCCCGTTGCAGAGCACAGGCTCCGGACGCGCAGGCTCAGTGGCCATGGCTAACGGGCCCAGCCACTCCGCGGCATGTGGGATTCTCCCAGACCAGGGCACGAACCCGTGTCCCCTGCATCGGCAGGCGGACTCTCAACCACTGCGCCACCAGGGAAGCCCCTATACAAATTATTGACTACTCTTTGACATGGCTGGTCAGTGTGTTTTCCAGGAAAGTTCTTTGATAGAGAACATATTTTGTATTGAAATAAATTCCTAGTCCCAAGATGATGCCTCTTCTGACCGCAGGCCATGTCAACAAACCCAAAGGTAGATAACTTTTGTGTTCCAATAAATGCCCCCTTGATCAGAGATGCAGTGTATCCAATCAGCCAGTTCCCCAAATGCCAAGGCAACTCTGGGCTCCACACTTTACTTCCCTGTTCTTTTTCACCCCAAACAAGGGGTGACCCCAGCCAATCAGATATTTTTTGTCTCTTCCTTGTTCTTTTTATTTTTTAATTAAAATAAGACTATTTTTATTCAATGGCTGAATCAATTTTCTGGGAAATATTAAAATACCATTTCAGACATCTTTTCTGTGTCACGCTATATGCTCTTAGCCTCACCAGTCTTTGTTCTAGCTGCTGCAGACATGACCAGATCTCTGATTAATTTCACGTAAGCACAGCCTGATAGGATCTCTGTTCAAATACCTCTCCCCTCCTACCTGGACCACCCTTGTGATAGGCTGACCAACTTGTCCTGGTTGGCCCGGGGCTTTCCTGCTTTTAGCACTGCAAGTCTGTCATTCTGGGAAACCCCTCCTTTTCCAGCACCAGATCCACTGGTCACTTTCTTCTTTATCCTGTAAAAGCTTCCTGTCTTCTGCCCCATTTTACAGTTCTCTGGATCCTTGAGAATCGAGACTGCTGACTTCATGAAATGTTAAATATTTTGTATCACCTAAATTGTCTTCTTTAATCATTTTTTAATACTTGGTATTGTAGTTCTCAGAAAATAGGAATATTTACTTCTTTAAAGGGAGTATTAGGGTCTTAGAAATAGCAGCAACATTCACTTACAAGTAGCAATTTAAAATTTTAATTTATTTACCTCATACGTATGTATCACTCATTTTGCCCTATGTTCTACACACTTACACTGTTCTAAGTGCTTTAAAAATACTATCGAACTGAGACACAGAGAGGTTCAATCATTGGCCTTAGGTCACACAGCTGGGAAGTAGCAGAGTCAGAACTGAAATCCAGGCATCTCAGCCTCTAAGTCTTTATCTATTAGGTTCCCTATTCCTTCAACATCCCTCACCAACAAAAGAAAAAAAAAGTCTGTCATTGGGATTTGTAAGACATGGTCAAAGTTCCGTAGTTCAACACTTTACAAAGCTTCCCTTCATTTGTGCAACTTTTGGAGTCATCATTTTATCCTCTTCCTCATAGGGATTGATAGATAAAATAGAGGCTACCTAGTTTAATTTGAATTTTTGATATACAATGAATACTTGTTTAATATAATCATGTTCCCAATATTGCAAATTTCACTGGTTGTTTTGTATTCTTATTTGCTGAATTTGACAACCCTCTCTTATTCCCTTCATCTTGAAATTTCTCAAAGTTTTACTCTGTATTTAATACCTCTCCTTCTGGCTACCATTCTCTCCTTACCCCAGGAATCCATCTCTGTCCTCCTCACTGTGCTGGACTTACACTCTCCAAAGGACCAATGATCAGTGGCCTGGTCTTGGTCCCCATCTTCTCAGAACTCTCAGCTACATTGTAGAATTTTGATAGCATGACCATACAATTTAACATCAAAATTAGGCACTTCTATGCTAGAGCAATAGGTGAAACTGAAATTATCTAAGGAACATCAGGACTTATGGTCAAACTGAATGTTGATTACCCCATCATTCTTAAACTTGCTTTTTTCCTTGGTTTCTAGTATGTTACCCTATTTCTTACACCTTTAATTCTGAACACTTCAATCTTCTTCACTAGAATAGTTTTTTCTTTACCTCCTTCCTACTAAATGCAGAATTTAAAGTATCAATATATGGCCGCCTTCTTTTTTTTTCCATTTATAATCTTTTTCGACACTCTCAAGAAAGTCCATGAAGGCAGGAATTTCCGTTTATTTTGGTATACTTGTATATTGCCATCACCCAGAATAATGCCTGGAATATAGCAGGTGCTCAGTAAAGAGTTGCTAAATAAATAAATGTGGGGGTAGTATAAATTATTTGTGATTCCCTGTCCCCAGATTTAGATGACTAGATATGATTGCTTCCCAGAATATATTTCCAACTGTCTCTTACATATATTTGTCTCTGTCTCTCAGATGTTACAAGATAAATATATATATATGAATCATAATAATATGTAACATTTACATAGTGTTTACTACTTCACATATACTAACTTATTCATTTTCACAACTGTATCATTATATCTGTTTTGCAGATGTGGAAACTGAGGCTCAAAGAGGTTTAAGTTATGTGTCTAAGGGCACAAGGATAGGTAAGTAAGAGCCAGGATTTGAACCTGTACAACCTCTGAAAACTGCATGTAGAAAGCTGAATATATCATCTCTACTTTCAGATCTCTGCCTCTTCCTGTGTTATGGCTTAGCTGGAGAACTTCCCAAGGACCTTCCATTTGCTGGGGCCAGGAGCGCTTCTCAGGGAGAGTCCAATTGTTCATAATTTGTGTTCTTTGCAGCAGCAAGTCACAGAACCTCAGATGCCTCCCCCTGTATTCTTATGCTAGCTGCCACCATGCACAATACCTCTTGAGAATCTGTTCACTCCCACACCCCCTATTCCTACAGCCTGATTGTCAGGGGAGGCACAATTTCCCCAGCATTGCCTTTCCATGCTTTCCACTACAAACAAGTGCATAATCCCAAATTGTGAGAAGGGATCATAAAAATAAATACTTAGGGAGATATTGCTGTTCAAGGTTCTAACAGTCATCACCCTGCCCTATAAAATTCCTATATCTCTTCTGACAGTAACTAATCAGAAACCCAATAGAAATTTGTACTTTTCTTTATCTTCGAAGTAGGCTTCACCAACCCTCTACCTTTCTTTTTCCCGTTGCGGAGCACAGGCTCCGGAGGCGCGGGCTCAGCGGCCATGGCTCACGGGCCCAGCCGCTCCGCGGCATGTGGGATCTTCCCGGACCGGGGCACGAGCCCGTGTCCCCTGCATCGGCAGGCGGACTCTCAACCACTGCGCCACCAGGGAAGCCCTCTACCTTTCTTTTGACCCTACCTAAATGATGGGTCTTTGTCTAAATGAAGACTCATCGGTTATTCAACCTCACTGCACAGCAAAATGTCTGGCATGTGACAGAGGTTCAAAAATATGTATTAAATGAGTCGATAAGTAAATATCTAAATATGGTGCAACCAAGAGCACAGTCTTTTATAGAGATCAATGGAATGGAACTGAGGGTCTAGAAATAAACTCTTAAATTTACGGTCAGGGCTCCCCTGGTGGCGCAGTGGTTGAGAGTCCGCCTGCCGATGCAGGGGACACGGGTTCGTGCCCCGGTCCGGAAGGATCCCACATGCCGCGGAGCGGCTGGGCCCGTGAGCCATGGCCGCTGAGCCCGCGCGTCCGGAGCCTGTGCTCCGCAACGGGAGAGGCCACAACAGTGAGAGGCCCATGTACAGCAAAAAAAAAAAAAAAAATTTACGGTCAATTGGGGTTCAACCAAATGGAAACAACTCAATATCCAACAACTGGTGAATGAATAAACAAAATATGTGCTATCCAAACAATGGAATATTATTTATCAGTAAAAAGGAATGAACTACCGATACAGGCTACAACATGGATGAACCCCCAAAACATTATGCTAAGTAAAAGAAACCCAATACAAAGACCACTTAGCGTATATAAAATATCCAAAAAAAAACCCAACTCTAGCAGAAAGTAGATTAGCAGTTGCATAGGATTCAGCGTGGGAGTGAGGAATGACTGAAAATGGACATGAACAATCTTTGGAGAATGATAAAAATGTTCTAAAATTGCACTGTGGTGAAAGTTGCACAATTCTGTAAATATACTAGAAGTCATTGAACTGTACATTTAGAATGGGTAATTTATACCTCAATAAACCTGTTCTGAAAAGGGGGCTGGAGAGAGAAGGATTGGAAGTTTGGGATTAACAGAGGCAAACTAGTATATATAGGATGGATAAGCAACAAGGTCCTACTGTCTAGCACAGGGAACTATATTCAATATCCTGTGATAAACCATCATGGAAAAGAATATGAAAAAGAATATATATATATATATATATATATATATATATATATATATAAAACTGAGGCATTTTGCTGGACAGCAGAAATGAACCCAACATTGTAAAGCAGCTATACTACAATAAAAATTTTAAAACATTTAAAAAATCAAAGAAAATAATAAATAAAAAGTAAAAAAATACAATCTTCCTAACACTGATTCAAATTTTACACATTCCCTATCATTCAGACCCTGTCCTTTATTCCATGAACGCAGCTATTGTTGACATTTACCTATTTGATTTGAATATGTCACTATGTATTCATTTACTTAAGAAATTGTTATTGAGCATCTAATATGTGCCAAGCCATGATATGCGTGTGGGGATGCAGCAACTAACAACAGTCTTTAGGGAGCTTTCATTCCAGTGTGGAGAACAGATCCTAGCCTACCTTGAAAGGCAAGTTTCTGTCGTTAATTTGCAATGGTCCTCTAGGTGGCCCTTTCACCTTTTAGGAGTCATTTTCTTCATCTGTGACATGCTAATTATAATCTCTGTGTTGCTTACCACATAGGATGTTTGAAGAGAATCAAGTGAGCTGAGTCTTGTGAAAAGCCCTGTAGTTGTAAGAAATATTACATATGTAAGGTGACAAGGTCTGTGCATAATTCAAAGCATAGCAAGCCTATAGTTCAATGGAAATGTAAACAAACACATGAAGTTTCCATGAATCTGGAACCAGGGGGATTCATCCCCAGTCCTCAAGTATGTGTAAATTTTTAGTAATGGTGCTGAAGACGGTGTAACTGAATATTTTATCAGAACAGTCAAGGTTACCCTTCAAAGCAGTTATAGAATTATCTTCTCCTAACTAAATATAGTTACCTTAACAAACCGAAGGGCTTCCCCGTGAGCCCAGTGAAATGGCCTTTATATTTGAGGTACTCACTTAGAAAATAATAAAGGAAAAAATTTGCTAAATTTGCAGTTTTTCTACCTTAGAACTTTGAGTTTAAGTGGCTTGGAGGGAAAGATTTTTTTACATGGGTTATAGTTAGGAAAAAGAAACACATCCTTAAAAAATAAAAGGTAACAATTTTTATTGGAGAAAGGAGATATGTATAGTTTTACAGTTTATCTCTTGGGTCTTTTTAATCATCTGGAATTTAAAAATGATTGCCCTGGGCACAAATTTTCTCTTTCTTGATTCTTTATTTAACCTTTGAATCAAGTAAAAAATAGTCTCAGTTTTATTAGTCATAAAGATTAAAGCTGACCTTTACTTCTTCCTTTTTCACATTCAAAACTCTGGTCACTTTGCCTTTTTAATATGAGATGGTTATATAAATTTGATCCAGCTACAAATGACGGAGGAATTTAAGGGTCTCATTGAGGCTAGTCTTTATTAATTAATTATAAGGTGCATTAATTACACTGTAAATGATAATTAACCTTTTTTCTGACCTATTGCTGGTTTTCTCATTGGTTTCACACTTTCTGCAAATGAATATTTAAGCTTGAAACTTCGAAAAACTAACTTCATTAGTAAAATTTCCTACGTTGCTCAGAAGTTTTGAAAGTGCTTGATAAGTTGTAAAATTATGATATGCCTGTAAGTTAATAACAGTATTATTATATACTCAATTTTGTTTGCTGATTTCTCTTCAAACAGCTTCCTCAGTATTAAATCACGAGCTTTGCATTGTTCCTCCTTTGTTTCCTAACTTCTTTTTTTTTTTTTGCGGTACGCGGGCTTCTCACTGTTGTGGCCTCTCCCGTTGCGGAGCACAGGCTCCGGACGCGCAGGCTCAGCGGCCATGGCTCACGGGCCCAGCCGCTCCGCGGCATGTGGGATCTTCCCGGACCTGGGCACAAACCTGTGTCCCCTGCATCGGCAGGCGGACTCTCAACCACTGCGCCACCAGGGAAGCCCGTTTCCTAACTTCTTTTCCTCAAAATTGTCGTCCACTTTCCTTTCCGATACCACCTTTGTCTTTGTCTCCTTTTCTCTGATTTGAAAACATGCATGGCCTCAATATTCTGTCTTCAGCTTATCTCTGGGTTTTGTTTTTGTTTTTTTTCCATCTACACTCTTTCCTTTAATGATTCCTTTTATTTCCTAACGATGTCTCTTGAATTATTTTATTTTACATGTAATTCATTTTTCTTATTTACCAGTTCATGGGGCTTTAAAGCATCATTGATGTGTATGTGGACCCCAAATCTATAATCTACAGTCCTGACATTTCTTCAAACCCTAATCTCACACTTGCACCTGTGCCCCAGGTCATATTTTGGATATACCCTGATATGTTCGATCTCATTTCGCGAATCTAACTCATAATCTTTCTCCCCAAACTAGGTCTTTCTACTCATATTTGCATTTCTAGTCTACACCCTAACCTTAGCACCACCACTCTTTCATTTCCTTCACACTCTATATTCAGTCAATCTCCAACTTCTCTATGGATTCAGCTGCTAAAACACCACTTTCTCTATACCCTAGAAAACCTTCCTGTATCTTTAAAACCCTCATTAATACTTGCCTGGACTCATTGCAACAGTCTGCTAATTGGCATCACCTTTGCAAAATCCAGATCTCTTAAGCTAGCATTCTAATCTCATTCGTGATCTAGCTCCAACTGACTTTCCACACTTCTTTCCTATTAATTTTCTATGGTCCAGCCAAACATAATAATTCATCTTGTTTTAAAAATAGCCCAAAATTTGTGTACCTTTGTTTACCCACTGACTTTTGTCTTTAATGTGCTCCCCACTCCTTTAACCGGTTGAAATACAATTTTCTTCATGTTACAGCACAAATACCTCACTTCCATGAAGCCAATGTGTTCTCCTTTCGCTCTGAATTCCCACAGAAACTTGTATGTGTTCAATGGCTCTCATTCCATATAGCTGATATGGTAGCTATAAATGCATAGCATCTCCCTCATTGCCCTTTGAGGCTGAGTCTCACTAGCTGGCTCAGTGCTTTGCCCCTGAAAGGCACACGGTACACAATTGTTGAATGATAACTCTCTTGACCATGTCATTGGGTTTTGATGTTGTGATTATCTTAAGACGTTAGTCACCAGGCTAACTTCACTGAACCATCCCATTGGATTTCCTGAATCATGCCTTCTTAAAGATGAAGGGCCAAGTATTCAATAATAGTGCTTAATATTTTCCTGGACCACGTACATTGCAGAGATAAAAGGAGACGGCCCTCTAGGGAATTTTGAAATGTCCTTGAAGGGTGTTAAATGAATATAGGTATCTCCAGGCTTTTAAAAATTGTCTTCTGATATATGAAAAATGTCCACGTGGATTAAAAATCCATCATTCAGTGGGTACTAATGGGAGCAAGACCTGCGAAGGTAAAACACACAGTGTAAGGCTGCAAGAGGCTTCATGGCAAAACGCAACGGCACCTTGAGACCTGAAGCAAACAAACTTCAGTGAGAACACTTACATAAAGACACACTCACCCATTATGTCTCCTCTCTACGAGGACAGGACGTAAACTTGCTGGGTCTCTCTTTGAGTCTGGTGACCACATTTATCCTGAAGTGGTCATACACTTACTTGTTAAATATGGCCCCATTTTAGAATATTAAAAAGAATATTATTTCTGGTTTTCAGAGGGATGCTGTCCCTTGCGCCTATTACGGAGGAGATCAACTGTTATTGGAAAACTGCAGAGAAAAGATAGGCAGAACACAAACCCTGAGACTTGGAAAATACCACATGAAACAAGAATTATATTAAAGTCCAACTTACAGGGGGAAAAGGGCAAAAGTGAGGCAGTGGTTGCTTTCAAATGATGATTGGAAACTGGCCTTGCCATATTTTGAGGTTTTAGGATTGAATATTTCAAGTTCCTAGTCTTGCTTGTGTAAATCTAGATATGAGAACAGAGGTTAAACCAACTTAGACTTTTTGTACGTGAAACCTCAAGTTGTCTATAACCTCAAAGACATGCTGCCAATGACTTTAACTCCCACCCCAATCTGATTCCTAAGGTATATTCCTGAGAATCACAAATTCTTTATCTTGCACGTTCATGGTTGAAAAATGATTTCCCACATCCAAAAGGAAATTAGATAGTTCTAGAGTACGTGACTTAGAATAAATATTATAGGAGTTTCTTTTTTAGCAATTTTGTGATGTCTTTCACATACTATATAATTCCCTCAATTGAAGTGTACAATGCAACGGATTTTAGTGTATTCACAGAAATGTGCAATCATCACCACAGTCAATTTTAAAATATTTTCATCATCTCCAAAAGAAACGTATACCCTTCAGCTATCCTTCCTCTACTCACCTCGTTCATCTCTCCCCCATCCCTAAGCAACCACTCATTTACTCTCTGTCTCTATAGATTTCCCTTTTCTGGACTCTCATATGAATAAGTCATAGAAAATATGATCTTTTGTGGCTGGCTTGTTTCACTTAGCATGTTTTCAAGGTTCTTCCATGTTGTAGCGTGTATCACTACATTCATTCCTTTTTATGGCTGAATAATATTCCATTGTACGGAGATATTATATATGTATATATATATATATATATATATATATATATATATATATATATACAATGGAATATGTTTTGATTTGTGTTGATGGATGTTTGGGTTGTTTCCACTTTTGGCTATTATGCATAATACTGACCTAAATTATCATGTACAAGTTTTTGTACGGATATGTTTTCTTTTCTCTTGAGTACAGGCAGACCTTGGAGATACTTCAGGTTTGCTTCCAGAGCACTACAATAAAGTGAATATCACAATAAAGCAAGTTACATGAATTTTTTGATCTCCCAGTGCATATAAAAGTTATGTTTACCCTATACTGTAGTCTATTAACTGTGCACTAGCATTATGTCTAAAAAGTACATAACTTAATTAAAAAATGCTTTTTGCTGAAAAATGCTAACAGTCATCTGACAATGCAGTGCAATAAAATGAGGTCTGCCTATATATATCTAGAAGATCTAGAAGTGGAATTGCTAGATCTTATGGTAAATCTATGTTTAATCATTTGAGGAATGACCAGACTGTTTTCCAAAGCAGCTGCACCATTTTGCTTTCCCATCAGCAGTGCAAGAGGATTATGGTGTCTACTTATTCTCGACAACCTTTGTTATTGTCTGAATTTTTTGATTCTAGACATTCTAGTGGGTGTGAAGTGATATCTCATTGTGATTTTGATGTGTAGTTCCCTGACAACTAATGACGTTGAACTGTTTTCACTCACAACACTGTTGCAACCAAATGTGTCGGAGGGTTTTTTTTCCCATATCAACAAATTCTCCAGCTCTCTAGGCACCAATTCTGTTCTGACACTAACTACCCTGGAGATAGCACAGACCCCACTGAGTTAAGGGTTCAGTCCCACAAGACTGCTGCCACTTCAGACACCTAGTTGCAAGTTTCAGATTGCCACCTGTACTTCTGATCAACTGGCTATAAATCAGGGGTTCCCACAACCCACTCCCTCTTTTCAATAGTTTACTAGAAAATGGCTCATACAACTCAGGAAAGCACTTTACTTACTATTTCCAGTTTATTAAATAGGATGTCATAAAGGATACAAATGAACTTCCAGATAAGGAGGTAGATAGGATGAGATTCAGGAAAGTCCCAAGCCCAGGAGTTTCTATCTCCATGGAGTTGGGATGCACCATTCTTCTGTCCCATGGATGTGTTCATCAACCCGGAAGCTCTCTAAAGCCTGTTGTTTAGGGCTTTTTATAGAGGTTTCATCATGTAGGCATGATTAATTATTAAATCAATCTCTAGCTCCTCTCCTCTTCTCTGAGGTTGGGGATGAGACTGAAAGTTCCAAGCTTCTGATCAAGGTTTGGTCTTCTTGGTGACCAGCCCCCATCCTGAAACTATCTAGGGATCCGCCAAGAGTTGCCTCAGTTGAAACAAGATACTCCTATCACTGAGGAAATTCCAAGTGTTTTAGAAACTCTTGAGCCAGAAACCAGGGACAAAGACTAAAATATATATATTTTATTAGATCACAATATCTCTGATATTGAGCATCTTTTCATCTGCTTATTGGCCTTTTGTATATATTCCTTGGAGAAATGTCCATTCAGATCTTATGCCCATATTTAAATTGGATTCTTTTTATTATTGAGTTATAAGTGTCCTACATAATATTTTGTATACCAGTCCATTAATGGATATATGATTTGAGAATATTTTCTTCCATTCTGTTTTTTTAGTTTCCTGATGTTGCCATTTGAAAAACAAAGGCTTTTAATTTTGATGAAATCCTACGTATCTATGTTTTTCTTTTTTGCTCATGCTTTTGCTGTTGCATCTAAGAATCTTCCGACAAATTTAAGATAATGAAGATTTACTTCTGTGTTTTCGTCTAAGAGTTTTATAGTTTTAGTTCTAACATTTAGCTCTTTGATCCAATGGGTTAATTTGTTATGTGATGTGAAGTAAGGGTCCACCTTCATTCTTTTGCATATGGCTATCCTGTTGTCTCAGCACCATTTGTTGAAAAAAACTATTTTTTTCCCCATTGAATAGTGCACCCTCATTGAAAATCTTGACACCCTCGTTGAAAAACAGTTAACCATAGATGTATAACTTTATTTATGGATTTTCAGTTCTATTCCATAGATATATATGTCTATTCTTGTTCCAGTACCACAGTGTCTTGATTACTATTGCTTTGTATTAAGTTTTGAAATCAGAGAGTATAACCCTTCTCACTTTGTTCTTCTTTTTCAGGATAGTTTTGATAAGGATTGAGTTGAACCTGTAGATCAGTTTGTGGAATATTGCCACCTTAACAGTGTTAAGTCTTCCAATCTGTGAATATGGGATGTTTTTCCATTTATTTGGTCTTGTTAATTACTTTCAATTTTTTTGTGTAGTTTTCAGAGTATAAAACTGCTCATCTTTTATTAAATTTATTCATAAGTACTTCACTTTTTTGAAAACTACTGTTAATGAAATTGTTTTCATAATTTTATTTTAAGATCATTCATTGCAAGTGAACTGAAATGCCATTGTCTGTTGTGTATTGATCTTGTATCCTACAACTTTGCTGAGATCATTTATTAGTTCTAATTGTTTTTTAGTGGATTACTTAGGACTTTCTACGTACAAATGTATATATCTGTGGATAGAGAAAATTTTACTTCTTCCTTTCCAATTGGAATTCCTATTATTTCTTTTTCTTGCTTTATTACCCTAGCTGGAACCTCCAGCACAACTGCTGAATAGAAGTGGCAAGAGCAGATATCCATGTCTTGTTCCAGATCTGAGGGGAAAAGCTTCCAGTCTTTCGCCATTAAGCATAATGTTAGCTATGGGGTTTTTGTAGACATCCTTAGTCTGTGGAGTGTTTTTATTATGAAAAAGTGTTGGACTTTGTTACATGTTTTTCTCCGTTTATTGAGATGATTGTGTAGCTTTGTTTTTTATTCTGTTGATGTGCTATTTTACATTAATTGATTTTTGATGTTAAACCAACATTTCATCCCTGGGATAAATCCCACTTGGTCATGGTGCATAATTCTTTCTATATGTTGCTGAATATACTGTAGACTTTCCATTGGGTTTCACCCACTATATAGTGTGGTCATATTCTTGGCAGGATGGTGCTGCAAGAGAAATGCAGACATTGCACTGAAGGTCTCTGCATTTTATATTTATTACAATATGTTAACATTATTTATTGACTTGATCCCTGATCATTATTAAAAAGAATTGGCATCCTTAAGGATTACAAGGGTGCTCACTTAGTCAATGATAGCTTACTGCACCCTTATCAATTCAAATCTCAAAACGCATTTGAATAAAAAAGCCTAACTAGCAACTTTCCTGTATATAGTAGATGCTCTGTACATATTTATAGACTAATTAATTGATTGGTTTGTGTTTTTGCAATTGGGTCAGGAAACAAGCAAGCAACTGACATGTCATATCTGATATCTTGAGCACGTCCATCAGCGTTCCACACAGAAATCCTTAGACTCGACATGGAGTGGTGGGCTGGGAAATTCAACTCAGAAAGTTAGAACGGAAACAAAGTAAGCATGCCACGTTCAGGAAACATAGCTTCAAAACTCTTGGGTAGTAGTTTCATGGTCAGCTGCAGTCACAAGGGAAATACAGAAACATGAAAGACAGCTTTAATTCAAGTGTTAAGGAAGTGCATGATAGATGGCCTTCTTTGAGTTCCCACATTGCACAGGCCTCAAGCATAATCACACCTCAATCATAATCACTTATCACCCCTCTCTGCTAATTTCCTTGGCAGCATGGAATGTCTGCATATCAGAAGTGCTTGGCATACAGAAAGTGTGCAATAATTGCTCTTTGAATGAGTCAAGAGTAATCTGGTTGATCCATCTGGTGGGCTTCAGTCAGAGTCAGAGTGGCCCTGACCAAGTAAAACAAAGCACCTCCCAGGGAAAGAGACAAAGACTTTTACAAAAGGCTTTTTTAAAATAATAGTAGCTATTGTGATCAAATAATAGATTTTGATGTATTTGGCTTTAGTAGATGTATAATCTACCCTCTCTGTCAGATTTCCTAGATAACATAAGCAATACCATTTTGTACTTCAAAGACCACGCTGCTGTGCTGCAATTTTTTCCTCTCATTTTTAGAAAACAATAACCAACTCCCATCTAATCCCCAAAAAGCAGTTTTCCAAGGTTGAAACATACACGCGCGGATCAAGATTAAAGAAAGGATTTTTATACCTTCGATTAGTTCACTATATTTTTCCAATTCTAAGACGCCTTCAATTATCATAGACTTTCCAGAATATAAAAAAATGCAATTACTTCTTATATTTAAATTTTTTTTTAATTCTGGAAAAATCTAAGATAATTGGAGGTGTCTTAGAACTGGAAAAATATAGTGAACTAATTGAAGGTGTAATGTAAATATAGAAAGTAATTGCAGGGCTTCCCTGGTGTCTCAGTGGTTAAGAATCTGCCTGCCAGTGCAGGGGACACGGGTTCGAGCCCTGGTCTGGGAAGATCCCACGTGCCGCGGAGCAACTAAGCCTGTGAGCCACAACTACTGAGCCCATGTGAAGCCTGCATGCCTAGAGCCCATGCTCAGCAAGAAAGCCCTCTGCAATTAAAAGCCCTCGCACCACAACGAAGAGTAGCCCCGGCTTGCCGCAACTAGAGAAAAGCCCTGGCACAGCAACGAAGACCCAATGTGACCAAAAGTAGATAAAATAAATAAATTTTTTTTAAAAAGTAATTGCATATTGGATCCTCATTTTGGAAATATTCAGATATGCATTTTAAAAGCAAAGAAATGTAGTCTGTTTTCACTTTTCAGTTCATGATATCCCACTAGAAAATCAAATAGCATTTAAAACGTGTTTAATGTGGTGTGTTTTTGTGTTATGTCATATTAAGATGACAATGAGGTACTTTAATGATAATACTGATGACCACAGTACTCTTTAAATCTTTCTTGGGTACTTATCCAACAGGGCTTAACTTGTGGGTAAATAGATGTCTGATTACATCTATGCAAACCAACAGCAATTATTCTTGTCCTTCAGATAATAAGGGCTTCCCAGCTTTGTGTGGTTTCAAAGGAAAGCATTTTGGTGTTTTAAACACAATAACCAGCAGACAGAAATTAGAACAGCATTTGCATTCCTGGGGAAAAGAGTTTCTCTGTTACAGAGTCTGGGAAAGATAACATATGGCTTCCAGTGTGGGTTTCTCTGGCTTACGTTCTTGGTTCTCAGTTCTCTTGGTTTCATAGTCTCATTTAGAAAAATCAATAGATGGGGAAAATGTTTATCCTCTAAATATACTGCTCAACTTAGGAAACAGGGAGAATCCATTTGGGCTTAGTAATGTGTAAGAGATTTTCATTTCACCCAATGACTTCACAGCCTAAAACCCGAGATGGTGGACCCTTTGAGTTTAAGGTATCTGAAAGTCCTGTGAAATTTTCATAAGTATCCGTCCCTACCCCCCACATATCTGATAAAAGAGATGTTCTAGTTAATCTTCTTTAAGGTCTTATTCACTTAGCGGAAACGCTTAGCTGCATAATTGCTTTGAGCCTATTGCTATTCGAAATGGAAAATATAATAATCTAATGGTATTGTCTCTATAGGCGGATGAGAATTTCAGGAGTGGCTGTTGGTGCCGCCCATGTGATCCAGAGAGGTTAATGCAGTTAAAGTTATTTCACAGTCCATTAAGGAGCTTACGGTGACCTCACGACCTTTGCGCCAACAACACGGAATCCATTATCATCACAATGGAGGAGCTGTGGGTTCGGCTGACTTGACAATGGGCCCGGGAAATCCCAAGTTAGTACTTAGTTTAAAAAAATGCACTTTTCTTTCTGCTTCTTGGGTATGGCTATTAATATGCTCTCCTATAATTTGTAACATTAACATTGCTGAAGGTACAGAAAAGGACATTGAGATGAAGATGTCAAAACTGCTGACTTAGTTCAGTGCATGATAATATTGGCTATGCATTGAAGTAGTAGATATCTAACAGGAAAATCAAGATGAAGAAAGTCAAGGAACTCAGTTAAATTAATGATAAATTATCACAGGTTGTGAGATTCGCTTAGGCAAATAAGAGCTTTCCTCCATTTTTAATGTTACATTCTGAGATTTAATATATGATTTGAAGAGAAACAAACACTTTTAATTTAAGAATATGAATCTTATGAATAGGATTAATTAAAACTACATTAAGATATTTACTTTATCAAAATCCAAATTTCAGAGACATGAGACACACCGCATATTCTCAAGAATATGTCACCATGACAAATAATATCACTCTACAAACATCAATCGTTTATCTTTCTTCTATATGTAATTTGGTGAAAGACATCCCTGTCATTCACATTTAAAAACAGATTTCAGGCATGGGATTAATAAGATAAAGATTTTATCAAAATACTGGTTGGTATGAAAGTGTTAATTAGCATTTTTGCTCTCTAAAATGAACTTGACTGCACGACTGTCTCCTTTGGAGAAATAATAAGCATGGAATTTTGAATCAGATTTTGCAGTACTTTGTATCAATAGAAAATAGAATCCTTATGCGAAAAGAATTAAGCAAGATTGTCTCTAGATATAAAAGTTAAATTGTAAACATAGACCATAAAAATCCATTCATATTCCCAGAATCCAAAAAGGCAGCATTTTAAAATAATTTAAGGAAAGCATTTAAAGGTAATTAAAGAATCCAGCAGTACATTTCAAAGATAGTTATTGCGCAGGGTAGCTCACACATCTTAGTTCATTTAAACACAATAAGGTTTCAACACTCATTACAGTTCCAAATGCCTGCAATATAATCACACTAAAAATGGAAGCCGATCGAGTTAATTTTCAGGAACACATTGTGATGATGTCTTTTTATGGTTTGCTATCTGAGAAAATAATTGAAAAAAAAAGTATCCCCTACTTCTGATGATTCAAAAGAGAATAACATGATCCAACAGTATTTCCCAAACAGAGCTCTACTTGAGACCTATTTTAATTATTCAAAGAATATATTCAATTCAGTTTTTGAAACTGGTGTTAAAAGTCTGTTTCAGAGTATTTAGAAGTAAAGTAAAAGTATCTCATCATAGGTTTACGTCAAGTTAGAATAAATATTACCCATAAATAATGTCATAGTAAGTATTGAATCATTTATTAAAGAAGTTTTACAGAAACTGTAGTCATTAAACATTAAGTCTTCAGGGATGCTCTTCCTAAAGGAGAATTTAACAGTATCAGCTTTTGAATTTTTATGTGGTTTTTAAAATTCTTGAATATCAAAACCAAGCAGGACCTTGTTTTTAAAAAGTTATTGAATTTAGTTCTGTAACTCATTATATAAGTTACAAAGCAAAAGTGGCTAGATAATACACTTTAGTTACCTGCTCTAGTTTATTAACCTGAAATGTTTTGCAAGATATTCACAGTTGTTGGAAAATATGTTTTTATTTATGAAGTTCTAAAATATATGTCTTAATTTTTTCCCCAGCAAATATTTGTTTCAGTGATTAACCTAATTTTCATTGCAATAAATCTCCTGGTAAACATTTTATTCCTTAAACGAGGCAGAATTCCAGATAAGAAGAGTAAAGGTACAGATTGAGAAACTGGCAAATAGAAAAGGCAACCACAATAAATGGATTAAAAAGAGCATTTTATATATATATGTGTGTGTGTGTGTGTGTGTGTGTGTGTGTGTGTGTATTTAAAAGTGAAGAGATAATACAAAGTAATAACAGGTCAGAATTTCCTGTGAGCAAACTATATTGAATTCTGATGGGGTCCTAAGATATGATATATAAATGATTCTCCACAATTTGCAAAGTACAATATTAAAAATCATTTTAAATAAATTAAGACATACAGTGTCTTAATACCAAAAATGGGCATAAAACCATTAGGGCCGACTTTCTCATAGTGTGATTGATATTATTATTATTGTTGTTGTTATCAGCCTGATCAGACACTGAAGATTCAAACAATTATTTAACTTGGGCCTCCCACTGCTGTGGCCTCTCCCGTTGCGGAGCACAGGGTCCGGACGCGCAGGCTCAGCGGCCATGGCTCACTGGCCCAGCCGCTCCACGGCATGTGGGACCTTCCCGGACCAGGGCACGAACCCGTGTCCCTTGCATCGGCAGGCGGACTCTCAACCACCGCGCCACCAGGGAAGCCCTCACTTTTCTTAGACTAATGCCACTTCTGATGGTGCTCTTTTCCCAGAGCCTTTTTCTGAAAGGAGACTCCCTCCATCAAGAAATCTCTCTCCATGGAAGGAAGAATTAATAATGGAAAAGAAAAAAGCCTCAAAACTCTGTCAAAACATAAAACAAGGCTCTTCGGTAAGGAATGTGTAGCAGAGCTAATTTGCTGTTAAGATGCCTCTACTTGACTAAAGAGAAAGTTATCGCTGAGAGGCTGGCATAAAGCATGAAAGTATAAATGCAGCTCCAAAGTGAGTCTCAGACTTCAGTAGCCAAAAATAAACCGGTTCTTGGCTGAAAGACATAAGTGCAATTGTGAAATTGATATCCCTCCTTGGCCGAGTCCCAGACAATATGTTGCCTTTCGGGGGCTGATCAACGTGATGGATGTGATCTGTGAAATCCAGGGGGGCTCTCCCCTTTAATCAAACGTACGGCCCTCGACAGAAAGGCAGCTGTGGGCTAACAAGTTCTTCAGGCTTCCTCCCTCCAGGTCTCCTTAGAAATCTGACAGCCCAGAAGGAGAAAAAGGTGGCAGAACAGCCACAGGACAAACTCCACCCTGGAAAAGCAAAGGAGAGAAAAGAAAAAGAAAAGACAAGCTATTGAGTAAGACATAAGATGGCAGCAACTGAACAGTTTATTGCCTTTCAAAGAGAAATTCAGACTTCACTTTTCATGTCAAAGCCAACTCACTAAAGACATGCAGCTAAGTTTTATTTTCTTCCAAGAATATAGTTGTTGTTTTTTTTCTCACTAATCATCTAACAGGGATGATCAGTGTCTCAGAGTCCATATCCCTGTTTTTTCATTTCCTCCTTCGGTTTTCTTGTTTGCATCATATATTTTAGAGTTGTGGTAATCGGTTCCCAAAATAACATGTGAAGATAACGTCACAGAGAGAAAAATAACCTAAATTCTTCCAGGGAGTGACGTGAAGCTTGCAGACCCACCGCGGGTATCAGTGTGGTGAATTCTAAACACAAGCTTCCTAATCTTACAATCATTATCACTTATTCAGGCTCTCCTCAGCTGCCTTCAGTGAAGGAATAGGAATATCAAATTGGAGATTTTGCATTTCCTATGGTAAATATTTCTAAACCTATAACAAATTGGTGCTGATCGTTTCTTCTAGAACCATCGTAATGACTCAAATTGATTTTAGCTTAAAAGATCAACACCAGGGTATAATTTACATTTGCAGGGTTTCCTTTCATGTTGAAAGTCTTCCAGATTGGTTAACCTTACCACCCTCTCCTGCACTGTTGTCCTATTTGCGCATAATATTCTGGTGCCAGATTGTCAGCTAATTATGTCACAAGCAATCAGCTAACAAAGCACAGCCCTTCTTGCCTGGAGAATGAACCATGTTTCAAAGCTTCTCCAAGAGAAAAAAATAGAGCCCTTTCATTAAAGAAATCTGGAGTGAGGGTTTTATTTAACTGAACAATCCATGTCAGCACTGCTGTTTCCTTGCTGTTGTGGGGATGTTGATGGCTGGTTATTTCTTAGGCAGCTGCATGGGGGTGGAGCGCCACAGAGCCCATCGTTCATCTTTAGGAAGACACACAACTATTTGGGAAAACTCTATGATGTCAATCAATAAAATGAAAACCAATAAGTTGTCTTCCTCCAAAAGGGCTTTTTGGCTTAATCTCTTTGAACAACGACCTGCGCTTTCTTCTGTAAAGACTAAATATGGAGAAAAATACAGCACGTTTCCCATTCTCTATTTTAATGGAGTTGAGATTTAGCAAAGACACGCAAACCAAGAGAATAAGCAGAGATCAGTGATGGTAGAAAAGTGATTTTGTGGTAGAAGTACAGAGTCGTCTGGAAGTTTTCAATAGTAGATGATATCGTGTCTGCCAAGTGCCTCGCAGAAAGCCTGACACGGTACTGACACTCAGTAAATACTAGTTTCCCCTTTTATGAAGGCAAACTTTGACATTAGTTCTTAGTTTTGGGGTAAATGCACATTTGGAGGTAGAGAGAGCTAGGCAAGTGATATGGCAATAAAAGCCTGGTTGGATAAAACATTTGCTAAGAATACATGAGTTCCATTGGTATGTTTCCTTCCATTCTTCTATTAAGGCTTTAATATTATGTATTACCTGCTTAATATAATAGTCATAATTGAATGATGACGATATCTTAATTTAAAGTGAATGAATGGGATTGAGGTTAGAAATCCTGAAGATGGTGTAGACAGGGAAAAATCTTTATAATGCTGAAGTTTATGACTATAAAAAGTCTGAAACTATTTTTCCCTGGAGAGCTCTGAAAATAGAGAAATCATGCATTTTGGTCCAGAATGATTGCAATGTCATTCTGTCTAGAGTCAAAGGAAGACGTGACTAAAAATGTCCCCTCCTGGCTTTGCAGACAAGATTATTATGAAGTTAGCTTATATTCTTCCAGTGAAAGAATATCAACCGGGAAAGGATAATTTGATTTTTGCTGACTGAATAGTGGGTTAAGTCTAACTTTTCCATTTGTAAGTTGCATACTCCATGGTAAATTTTCCTCAAAGGTCTCTCCCTCTCTCCTCTGACAATTAAAACAGTCAACAGGGCTTCCCTGGTGGCGCAGTGGTTGAGAGTCTGCCTGCCGATGCAGGGGACACAGATTCGTGCCCCGGTCCGGGAAGATCCCACATGCCGCGGAGCGGCTGGGCCCATAAGCCATGGCCGCTGATCCTGTGCGTCCGGAGCCTGTGCTCCGCAACGGGAGAGGCCCGCGTACCGCAAAACAACAAAACAAAACAAAAACAGTCAACAGAAACAGAAGAGCTGTGTACAGACCTTCAATTGCTTCTCAGATCTATGACTGGGGAGACGTAGGTAGGTTGTCATCTTCATGGGGCTCTTGAGGTTTGATGTTTGGGAGAAAATCTAGGACTTCTAAGACACTGAGGTGATGCAATTATTCCTACTTTAGCATTAGTTTGGTGACTTTCTAGGCATTGTAGATCTTTGTTCTCTTTTGATAACAGGAAAGAGAGAAGCAAAGATGATCTAAAGTAGTAGTTCATAGTCCTATCCAGTTTGAGGCTGGAAATATTTAAAGAAACTATGATCAAATTTATGCAACCTGCACGCGATGGCAATTATATTTTATTGCCTCTTTATTTGAGACGCACAAGAGGACAATACATGATTGCACATCTATAGCACATACACTTTGAAACGAAGTCATCACAATATTTACATACACATTTAAACAGGTGTTTATATCTTCACACTGCAGGCAATGCTCGTGTTCCTGGACTGGTAGAAACTCCTTAGGGTCCCTCAAGGACTCCCTGTCTGGTTTAGGAATCTCTGTTCTAAAGAAACTGACAACTGTCCTTTTAGGTGTCTTCCCTTCTAGAATGCACCACTGTCTTCAGTGGAGAAGAAAATCTGTTTTTAGGATAAGCTCGAATTTGAAATAAATAACTCAAGAGTGATCAGAGATGACTGGGAGCATAGAGAAAAGTAATATGTTATTTACAGTGACAAATTTCACAATTGTTTAACTTCTATCCATTTTAACCATTTAGGGAATAGGTATTTATGCAGCCACTAAAGTTAGAGATGAAAGAAATCAGCCTCTGGAATCACTAAATTTATGTTTTTTCAAGATGTCTTTTGAAAAAACAACACCTTATTTACTGTCTAGGTTTTACATCAATATTTGGAAGGTCTTCCTTGAGTCTCTGTCAGGCAGGCCTATTAGGAAGTGAGTAAATTTAATAAACACACAACTGCACTAAGTATGTATCACCTAATTTGCATATCTGTGCGGGTACCAGTGCAGTCAGTGTGGGCAAACAGCTGTCTGCTCAGGGTTTGTGTGGTTATGTAAATGAGGCCCTCAGAAAACGTGTCTCTATCAAAAGAGCAAACCTCAGGCTGGAAGGGAGTTTCAGAAGCCACCCAGGGCATCCTCAGGCACAGCACATTTAAAGCAACCCAGAGGGAGGCGTGTGTTAAGATCATTAGACAAGTATAAGCCTCTAAAGAGAGTGAGAAAAGAACTACATATGCGTATAAGAAAAAAAAAAAAAACAGCTTATGGTGTGGATTTTTAAATTTTAAAATTTTCAGTCTGATAGGAGATACAACGTTCATTCTGGAATACTCATTATTTTAAAAACTGGAACCGAAAGGGAAAGAGGAGGGAGGGATAAGTTAGGAGGTTGGGATTAACATATACACACTACTATATAAAAGAGATAACCAACAAGGACCTACTATATAGCACAAGGACCTATACTCAATATTTTGTAACAACCTATAAGGGAAAAGAATCTGAAAAAATTAGATAGATAGATATAGATAGATGATAGATAGATAAACTGAATCACTGTGCTGTACACCTGAAACTAACATGATATTGTAAATCAACTATATTTCAATTTAAAAAAAATCTGGATTCAAAGCTCATTTTGCAGCAGAATTAAATATCTAAATCAATTAGCTGCTATCTTTGCTTTCAATGGTAACAGATATTTGCCACATATATCACGTGAAGTATAATACCAAATAGGACCCCAATATTAGGAAGAATAAGCAGGTTGGGGGTCCTCTATATTATTTATACTTGATCTCCTGAGATTAAACCAGCTTTAAAAAAAAAAGTATAATCCTCTAGGAGTTAAATGTATAACTGAGTCCTATTAACTTACCCTATTTCTGTAGTTTGTGATAAAGTGAAATTGAGCCAGAGAACAGTTTTCTTTATGTAAAGAAATTAATAATAATGTGCAGATTTGCATTTTGTTTTATGTCTTCAAGCCACACAGCCCTTCACGGAAGAAAAAAAATTTAACAATGGATCAGAGTCTGTGGCGGATGGTGGGAGCTACCTTTAATCTGATATGAGCAGTTTCATAATGTTGTTATACCATAAAAATATAAGATAAACATTTCTAATATGAACCAGGTCAGCAAACCACACATGTAAATTCATTTGCAATGATCGTACATTAATAGGAATGTTCACAGTTCTGCCAGTGTGCATTCATTAGAAATGCTTTCTCAGTGAATATCCCATTTAATAGAGTCTCAATAGAGCCACACTCTGAAAGATTTCCCATTCTGATATGCGGGGGAATCCTTCAGTGGATGCTACAGACACCGTCTGACGCACAGTAGCTGAACGGGGCATATATTGCCAAATTCCTATTTGTCCTTCACGTGAAGTCCATATTGACTGCTGCAAAAATTCTTTGTATGAGCTATTATTTTCAAATTGTTTTCCAACTTATACTGCAATTGAAAATTGGACAGCTTTTCGATTGCTCTCGCATTCCGATTGATTACCAATACAGTTTTTCAGAATTAAGAATATCAGTCTCTTCTCGTCCCTGGAATCGTGTTGACTCCGTGTGGCTTTCATTTAAATATTGCAGGACAGTTTGTGCCTGACTCTGTGTTCAGATAACATACAGGGCGATCAGTTAGATTTATTATCTCTTCTCTCCACGTTACGTTATGTATCACTGTGAAAAATACCAACCTCCTGATATGATGTTGCCTTCTCTCCAAGGTCTCCTAGGATTAGTATCTGAGCTTAGTTGCTGCTGCATCACACAGGTCTCAAGGTTTGTGATGTGTTCTTTGGGATGGGGCAGTTGTAATGACCAAAATGACTAATATGTTTTCTGAATAAATGCATTCTAACAATGTTAGGTTATCAGATCAAATGAATAAATATTTATTGAGTGATTACTATGTATAGGGGACTCTGCTAGGCCCTGGAGGATGGGGCTGGGAGGGCATGTTGAAGCTTATCTGAAATTCTCAGAAAATACAAAGTGAAATCAATAGGAAAGAGGGAGTCATTTAATTTGTCTAAGCTGTTTCTGAGTGCTTTCAAAATCACTCTGGAATGTCCTCAGCGGTCCTGTGATCATTAATAGTCGTCACCATTTTCCGATGGAACAATTCAAGAAGGGAGAGGTTAAATATTTTTCTCAAGGTCACACAGCAGTACAGATGCAAACGGGAGACTGCTACTATAAGCAGCTACCTCCTGGCTTGGTGTTGAAACAACTTGGGAACAGTTGTTGGTGCTTGGGACTTGGGGAGGTCATGCTTTGGCTTGGTTGTGATTGCTAACTGGCATTTATGATATAATTAATTGATATAAAACTGCTGGCATTTAAATTTGTATAATATAACTAGTCTTCCTCCATCAGCATGGGGTGCTCTCTGAGCAAATGAGTCTAACCCCTTTGCTTTTATAGGACTAAAGGGAAACGGTATAGTCCTCTTTTTAATGAGTACTCTCCACCATATTTTGTGAAGATTTTAAACACACAGAAAAATTGAGAGAATTTTACAGCACGACCTCAATATGATCATTTGTGTTTATTAGGCTTGCTTTGTAACATATCTATCCATTCTTCTATTCATCAGTCAATCCATCTTCATTCTGGAAGCATTTTAAAGTAAATTGCAAATATAGCCCTTTGGAAATTATTTTCACCATAGGGCAAAGAGGTTTATCATAGTGACAATAATGGTATGGGAGGAAATAATTATAATTGATGTCCAAACAAATTTGTTCAAGATTCTCCGAAGTATTGACTAGTCTTCTACTTGTGTGGTGCTGCATTCATTAGTTTATCTGATCCTGGTAATATGCTCATAGGGTAGAAAGGCAGATATAATAACTTCATTTTACAAATTAAAAAACTGAATCTTGGAGATGAAACACCAAGCTCATGGTCACCCATAAGGTGGTATATTCAAGAATAGATGACTTCTACCAGCTCCTGGACCAGTGGTCTCACTAGGTCATGCCATCCACGCTCTTGTCAAAAACCTCAAGGTAAGTTTTTAATGATTACTCTAGTAACTAGTTCTTAAAACAGGAGTATTTAAATAGCTGAAAATATGCCATAGTCACTGCATTAACACCCATAATCTTGTTTCATTTGGCCATTTTGTTAAACATACCTCAAAACCTTTTACTTAGACATAGCTTGAGGGCTGAGAAGCTGTTACGTCAACTTCCATGACACTGCTATGTACTAGCAGTCCATGGCTAAATGCTTCTAGATATCCAACTACATTTCTATTAGCCCTATTTGTGGTTTTCCTATGAAAATTTAACTCAGAAAAAATTCATTTATGATCCTGTACATTAATCTTCACTTATCTCCATTTTGTCAATCCTATTGAAACTGAGTCCCCCTAAAACCAAGTTCCTCTGCTGAGTTTACAATTAACCTCTCTATCCAAAACTTTATTCCTTTTCTTGTTCTACACCTGTTCCCCCTCATGAATGAGGAATATCAAAGAAAAGGGTGTTGTACTGTAATTGAGCAGGACCCTATGGGGCCTTCCCAGGACAGATCCCCCTCCCCAACCATGTCCTCCATCTGCCTCTTATTTGTAGAAAAATTTTAACCTCCTAGGCTTTCCCCAAGTTCCAAAGAGTAAATTTAATCAGAGAAGTGAGAAAATGCAGAAACAAAGGAAAATAGGCAAGACAAAAAAATAATAGTTTAGCCATTAAACAAAACCAAGGACCTTTAGTTCCTCCTCAAGGGCTATAAAAAATATTCTGAGCCATATTCTTGAGCTGTTTTGCAGATACTGAAACCCTCACCAGGTGCAAGGAATTAACTGCATGTTGACCACAAGCATGGAGACCCTAGACCTGTTGAAACCAAAAGGTTGATGATATTAACTCCCAAAATACCACCCAGTTACCCTCACCACCAAGCAATCAGAAGAATGTCCACAAGCTGGTCATGCACCCTGAAACCCTCTCCCTCACTCTGTCTTTAAAATCCTTTCCCTAAAAGTGATTGGGGAGTTCAGGGCTTTTGAGCACTAGCTGTCCATACACCTTGATTGGCGCCCTGCAATAAATGCTGCACTTTCCTTCACCGCAACCCATTGTCAGCAGATTGGCATCACTGCACGTGGAGAGCAGACCCAAATTTGACTCAGTAACACTATTTTTTAAAGTTTTGCTTTTATATCATAGAAATGATAGTGCTTCTCATTTAAAAAAAAAAAAGAACTTGAACAAAACAAAAATGTGCAAAGCACTTAACTTTAGAATCTTTCCTTCCAAGGAGAACTTTCCATTTTGCATTTTGATTTGTATTCTCTCCATCTGAGGTTATACTGGTTTGCAACTTTGCTTTTTTCACTTAATAGTAAATCTATTTCATGGCTTGTAAAGGATTCATAGTCTCCCATTCAATGATTGCATCATGATTTAATTAATCTCTTATGACGGATATTTAGTTTCAAGTAGACATTCAAGTAGATATTCTTGTTTTTATATTCAAATAGACATTTCAAGTAGACAGTCTTGTTTTTATATTTTGGCTCTCATTTGCTATGTTTACAGAGGACAAATTCCTAAAATTGTGTGTGATGGAGGGAGCAAGAAAGGGGGATAGAGTAGCTGGGGGAAGGGAGGCACCATTCATGGAGATGAGGAAGACCAAGGGGGAGCAGCCTTGCTTGTCAATATGTTTCAGACAGGTTAAGTTTGAGATACATGCTAGATGTAAGTGGAAATATGTATATACCACATGTTAGAGGAGAAGGTAGGAGAGGAGATATAGATTTGGGATTCCGTGGTGTCTGGATGGTATTGAAAGCCTTGGGGTAGGATGAGATGATCTAGGGGAAAGCATGGGAGAGAATAGGGTCCAAACCCTTGAGATGCTCTAACTTTCAGAGGTTTGGCCAAAGCAGAGCCAGCAAAGGAGCTCAAGCAAGGGAGGACAGAATGTGAGCTGAAAATCCAGGGCCTTGTGATATCCAGAAAGCCTGCAGAAGAAAGTGTTTCAAAAAGAGGAAGTGGTCCAAGTGTCAAATGTTGCTGAGGGACCAATTAAGATGAAGTCAGAATTGACTATTGAATTTGGTATACAATTTTTTTTAAAGCTACAAATGTCAAATACATATATGAAAGTGATAACTGTTCTTACTATTCAAATAAATTAAATTCAAAAGATGTAATCTTTGTGTTTATCATATCACCAAAGATGAAAAAGTAGTAATATCTAATATTTATAAGAATGAGGAGAAATAAACACTCTTATACAGTTGTTGCTTCCATAGTTTTCTTTGGAACGCAAGTTGACAATATCTTGCAAAATGTTTCATGTGTATAAACTGTCAATTCAGATATTTCTCTTTCAGGAATCTGTCCCATTACAGAAATGAGTCCAATTTAACCCCCTTTCCTACCCAACTACTACAACCACTTCTGAACTGAACTCTCAGCTTTTGCTCTTAACTCCCTGTTAAGAGCAAAATTCCTTATATTTCAGATGTACTGATCGCTTGAAAATGAGTATCATCTCCTATCATCCACCAGTCATTTTCAGTGATTTCCCAATGCAGACAGTGTAAAACTCAGGCCTTTCCCATAACCTATATTAAGCAAAATTTTAGAAATGAAGACTTAATTGAAATAAAAAGGTGTTTATTTCAGATCTGTTAGGATTGCAGCCCAGGAGACACAGATTCAAGAAGCACTACAAAATAGGGAAAGGTTATAAAGGCAAAACCTCAAGATAACAGTTAGTTACATGAGTTGTTTATCAAGAATTACAATTGGAGCTGGCAAGAAGTAAGGGTGCTTGTTAAGTAAGGATTGATTGGGGTCTGAAAAGGTTGCATAGTTACAAGGGGAGACCTTGAGACCATAAGGTTGTGGGCTGGTGGGTGTTCTGAATACAGCTGGTGGTGTCCTTGGGTCTGGTACAGTTCAAAGAAAGTTCAGGTTCTCAGTGGTGCAGAGACATGTCTGAGACCAGATCCTCAATGGCTACCCAACTCCATTTTTGTAAGCCTGAACTGCGAATACTCCATTATAATTCCAATTCATCAATCTATCAAGTCCTATTTCCCAAGACTCACTTTGCTGCCTTTCTTCCTCCCCCTATCGGCCTTCTTTCTCTATCTGCAGACTTCAAATTCTTTCATACAGTAGGGTCTTACACTTTTGTCCTCCCAGAATTTTCCTTCAGCTTTTCAATGGCTGACTTATTATTCAAGTCTCAGATTATTTATTTATTTATTTTCTAATGTGTCTTTTGTCCATTTCTTCCCTCTTCAATGTAAGTGCCCTGTTCAGGGTTGGGAGGAGCTGTGTGCCCAATAACTGTCAGTTGAAAGAATAAATGTTTATTTTTGCCCTTTGCCATTAACTTTGTCCTTTCTTTCTTTCTCTCTCTCTTTTCTTTCTTTCTTTCTTTCTTTCTCTTTCTTTCTTTCCTTTCTTTCTTTCTTTCTTTCTTTCTCTCTTTCTCTCTCTCTGTCTCTCTCTCTTTCTCTCTCTTTCTTTCTTTCTTTCCTTTTTCTTTCTCTCTTTCTTTCCTTTCTTTCTTTCTCTTTCTCTCTTTCTTTCTCTCTTTCTCTCTTTCTCTCTTTGTTTCTCTCTCTTCCTTTCTTTCTTTCCCTTTCTTTCTTTCTTTCTTTCTTTCTTTCTTTCTTTCTTTCTTTCCTCCCTCTCTATACAATCACTAAATGATGTATCCCTTGTCCCATATGTTGAAAACACTTTTTTCAGTTGTGATTTGTTTTTCAATTTTTATTTCCATACAGAGCAATCTCTCAGTTATTTATCTCTTATCTCCTTTCATTGGTATCATGATAAGAAAAGCTTTCCTTAATTAAAGATTGTAAGTTAGAAAAAAAATCCTGCATTTGCTTCATGTGTTACTATGGTTTAGGAGTTTACATTTCATTGGAAAGTTTTTTATATGATATGAGATAGGAAATTAAATTTATTTTTTCCTCAGGTTTATCAATTGATTTAATATTATCTTCTGAATAATCTCTCCTCTACCCACTGATTTATAATGACCATTTCTCATATAGGAAAGTTCTATCAAGTTTTAATAAATCTGTTCCTATACAGTACCATGAGTATTTATTGGGTTGGCCAAAAAGTTCATTCGGTTAGTGAATATGTTGTTCAATAAAGTTCTTTATGAATTTTAAAATGTGTGTTTTATTTTTACTTTAAACTGAATGAACTTTTTGGCCAACCCAATATTTACCATAGCTTAAAATATATTTTGATATTTGGTTGGGTGAATACTTATTCTTGATATATGAAACTTTCTAGGGTATTTCCCTATGTATATTCTTCCAAATAATTTTTTATTTCAATTTGTTAAATATTAAAAGTAACACGTTGGGATTTTTTTTAGTTATATTAAATGTATATGTTACTATAAAGTGAAATGGCATCTTCAGAATATTAATCCTGGAAGAAATCTATCTCTGCATTTTTTTCTTTTTCTTTTGGTCTGTTTAATGTTCTTCAGTACAACTTTATGGTCTCCACTTCATTTGGGGTACAATTTCCAAGCCCTTTATAAGCTGTGTCCCACCACCCCCTAGTGCTCTTTGGAACCCCCATCTCCTCCCATCTTTCCCTCACTTACGACCACTCTGCACTGCAACCACACTGGTCTCCTTAATGGTCCAGGGCTGTGCCACCCTCATCTCAAGATCTCTGTGCCAGTTCTCTTTAAAGGGAAAGCTGTTACCTTTCCATGTAAAACTCATGGCTCACTCCTCACCTGTCTCCTGGCTCACTCCTCACCTGTCAGGTCTCTACTCAAATGTCACCTTCTTGGTGAGGCTTTTTCTGACCATCCTATATAAAATGCCTCTGTTCATAGCTTCTCCCACATTTCCTATCCTCCTTGTTCAATTTTTATCTTCAGTACTTATCCCACTTACCTCACATATTATATATTAGTTTTCATATTTGTTTATTGTCTCTCATCTCCAAGTAGAATGTAAGCTCCAGGAAAAAGCATTTTGTACTGTCGTATTGCCAGAGCCTATAATAGTGCCTAGAACTTAATGTGTATTTATTTAAAAAAATTTTTTAAATGAAGTATAGTTGATTTACAATATTGTGTTAGTTTCAGGTATACAGCAAAGTGATTCAGTTATATATACATTTTTTTCAGATTATTTTCCATTGTAGGTTATTACAAGATATTGAATATAGTGTACATTTATTGACTGTCAAGTGAATGATTTTCTTAATATAGCTGTGTAAGTCTCACTCATTTGTTATTAAGTTAATTTCTAGTATTTTAATTATTTTATTGTTATTTTATTGGAATTACTTTTGTTATGTTTTTTGACTGGTTATTTGTGATATAAAGAAAGGTTTGTTTCTTATTTCCCAATTCTATGAGTCCTAAGAGATTTTCAGCTGATTCTCTTCGAGTCTCATTAAATAGCAATATATCATTAGTAAATAATGACAATTACTTATTTTCCTTGCCCATATTTGTGTATAGTATATCTTTTGTTCAGCCTTATCACATTCTGAACCCCCAGAAAGAATGTAGAAGACTAGTGGAGATAGTATGTGGTATCAGTCAAGCTAAGTTTTGTTCTAGCAAATATGACCCCCACTTTTCAGTGGTTTCCAACAGCAAAGGCTTGTTTCTCATTCACATTCATGTACAATTTGCGTCAGCCATGGCTCTGTCCTATGTTGTCTTGTCTCCTAGACCTAATTTTGGGACACTGTGGTCTCGTGAGAGATGGAAAGAAGAGTATGGCAAAATCATGAGATGCCTCTTAAAGCTTCTGTTTAGGAATGTCACAATTATTTTTACTCACAATAAATTGTTCAAAGCAAGTCACTTGGCAACTA